>NC_142203.1:44237625-44390875 GCF_049639895.1 Pseudopodoces humilis | reverse complement strand
GCTTCCTTCCTTCATTCCTTCCGCCCCTTCCTTCCGCCACTTCCTTCCTTCCGCCACTTCCTTCCTTCCGCCACTTCCTTCCATCCGCCACTTCCTTCCGCCACTTCCTTCCGCCACTTCCTTCCTTCCGCCACTTCCTTCCGCCACTTCCTTCCTTCCTTCCTTCCTTCCTTCCGCCACTTCCTTCCTTCCTTCCTTCCGCCACTTCCTTCCTTCCTCCACTTCCTTCCTTCCTTCCTTCCTTCCTTCCTTCCTTCCTTCCTTCCTTCCTTCCTTCCTTCCTTCCTTCCTTCCTTCCTTCCTTCCTTCCTTCCTTCCTTCCTTCCTTCCTTCCTCCACTTCCTTCCTCCCTTCCTTCCTTCCTTCCTTCCTTCCTTCCTTCCTTCCTTCCTTCCTTCCTTCCTTCCTTCCTTCCTTCCTTCCTTCCTTCCTTCCTTCCGCCACTTCCTTCCGCCACTTCCTTCCTTCCTTCCGCCACTTCCTTCCTTCCGCCACTTCCTTCCTTCCTTCCGCCACTTCCTTCCGCCACTTCCTTCCTTCCTTCCTTCCTTCCTTCCTTCCTTCCTTCCTTCCTTCCTTCCTTCCTTCCTTCCTTCCTTCCTTCCTTCCTTCCTTCCTTCCTTCCTTCCTTCCTTCCTTCCTTCCTTCCTTCCTTCCTTCCTTCCTTCCTTCCGCCACTTCCTTCCTTCCTTCCTTCCCCCACTTCCTTCCTTCCTTCCTTCCTTCCTTCCTTCCTTCCTTCCGCCACTTCCTTCCTTCCTTCCTTCCGCCACTTCCTTCCTTCCTTCCTTCCTTCCTTCCTTCCTTCCTTCCTTCCTTCCTTCCTTCCTTCCGCCACTTCCTTCCTTCCTTCCGCCACTTCCTTCCTTCCGCCACTTCCTTCCTTCCTTCCTTCCGCCACTTCCTTCCTTCCTTCCTTCCTTCCTTCCTTCCTTCCGCCACTTCCTTCCTTCCTTCCTTCCTTCCTTCCTTCCTTCCTTCCTTCCTTCCTTCCTTCCTTCCTTCCTTCCTTCCTTCCTTCCTTCCTTCCTTCCTTCCTTCCTTCCTTCCTTCCTTCCTTCCGCCACTTCCTTCCTTCCGCCACTTCCTTCCTTCCGCCACTTCCTTCCTTCCTTCCTTCCTTCCGCCACTTCCTTCCTTCCTTCCTTCCTTCCGCCACTTCCTTCCTTCCTTCCTTCCTTCCTTCCTTCCTTCCTTCCTTCCTTCCTTCCTTCCTTCCTTCCTTCCGCCACTTCCTTCCTTCCTTCCTTCCTTCCTTCCTTCCTTCCTTCCTTCCTTCCTTCCTTCCTTCCTTCCTTCCTTCCTTCCTTCCTTCCTTCCTTCCCTCCTTCCTTCCCTCCTTCCTTCCTTCCGCCACTTCCTTCCTTCCGCCACTTCCTTCCTTCCGCCACTTCCTTCCTTCCTTCCTTCCTTCCTTCCTTCCTTCCTTCCTTCCTTCCTTCCTTCCTTCCTTCCTTCCTTCCTTCCTTCCTTCCTTCCTTCCTTCCGCCACTTCCTTTCTTCCTTCCGCCACTTCCTTCCTTCCGCCACTTCCTTCCTTCCGCCACTTCCTTCCTTCCTTCCTTCCTTCCTTCCGCCACTTCCTTCCTTCCGCCACTTCCTTCCGCCACTTCCTTCCTTCCTTCCTTCCTTCCTTCCTTCCTTTCCTTCCTTCCCTCCTTTCCTTCCTTTCCTTCCTTTCCTTCCTTTCCTTCCTTTCCTTCCTTTCCTTCCTTCCTTCCTTCCTTCCTTCCTTCCTTCCTTCCTTCCTTCCTTCCTTCCTTCCTTCCTTCCTTCCGCCACTTCCTTCCTTCCTTCACTTCCTTCCGCCACTTCCTTCCGCCACTTCCTTCCGCCACTTCCTTCCGCCACTTCCTTCCGCCACTTCCTTCCTTCCTTCCGCCACTTCCTTCCGCCACTTCCTTCCGCCACTTCCGCCACTTCCTTCCTTCCGCCACTTCCTTCCTTCCTCCCTTCCTCCCTTCCTCCCTCTCTTTCTCTCTCTCTCTTTCTCTCTTTCTCTCTCTTTCTTTCTTTCTCTCTTTCTCTCCTTTTTCCTTTTTCCTTTTTCCTTTTTTTTTCTTTTCAGAAAAATATAAACTTAGAAGGAGCTTCCAGTGGACATCTGTAGTACTCAGTGGCTTCTTTGTCTCAGTCTTCTGCAACATGGTCTGCCTAATCCACCTGACTCCCTCTTATGAGGGATAAAAAGGCTGGATTTATGGGTAATCAGAGGACACTGGATATTTGCATTGTCGATAGAAAAGCTTTTGACATTATCTATTACAATATTCTTGTACGTGTTTTACGACAATGAAGCTTGGGGTGATGAAATAGTAAAACACTTTGGATGGTTATGTTGAGATGCTTATACACTTCCTGGAGGCAAATAGCAAGGGGCATTCAACAGGGTATGTCCGGATACCTCTTCTATTTTGCATCTGTCTCAGTAATCGAGAGGAGGAGACAGAGGGCATGTTTGTCTGGTTTGCAGATGACTTCAAACTCTGGTGACCACTCCTCCACCAAATATGCCTGCTTTTCTGGGTTATTTCTCTTAAGTTTTGAAAGACTTGTAAATAAATAATGTCTGTAAGCTCAAGACACCATAGCATTGATTTCTTAAATGCTTCTGATTCAGGAGTATAGGTTAGAGTATCAAAAGTGAAGATGATTATAAAAACACATTATGTTTAGCTTAATTTGTTTACCTTGGCTTCATCCATTCAGCTTGTGAACTTGTGAGCTATAGCTGTCAAAGGTGAAAATTCAGAAAATCTAGTTGTATGTCATTTTTGTCCTGATAGATTTTATGTGTAATTTTTTTCTTTCTCTTCCTCCTCCATCTTCCACCTGATAAACTGCCTTGTCAGGCTAGTATAAAACTACAGTCTGATTTTACTTCACTAGCTCATTCCTTGTGAAACTTTCTTGCCTGCCTCTGAGGCAGTTTTGAGTAGAATTTAATATACATTAATTATAACCATGCTAGGATTTAGTTGATCTTTAAATTAATGGCCTTATTTTTTCTGATAATTTGAGTAATCTCATAAGCTTAAAAGTCCTGGAAGTTTCTTTTGGTAATGTAATGCTTCTATTTGCTGTTCTTGTTGAAGCTGGAATGAAAGAGTAAGAGAGATTATCAGAGCAGTTAACATTATTGAGGAGAATAAAGACAGAACAAAATTATTAAAACACTCTTTGGAGATGTGTGTTGGAAATGTAGAACACAGTGTTAAATATATTTCTATTTTTGCTTAAGAATGTTTTAGCAATAAACAGTCTCTCATGCTAGAAACTTTCCAAGGAGACTTGCCTAACATTAATCGACCTTGTTTTAAATTCAGCTAACAGACACATGGCAATTGGACAGGGTCCCATTGTTAGGAACACCCCTACATGAAATGCCCCTCATTACTCATGATACAAGTGGTATGTATAAAAAGGCAAAGCAGCCAACCCTTAATCTGTAATTGCCTTTAATGGGGGTGAAGGGGAATACCCTGGAGCCACAGAAGTTAAAAACAAAGACAAACATAGAAACAGCGTGGTCAGGGGCTGTTTTAATCATATAATGGGGACATGATAATTTGATCCAGCTACATTCAGCACTTAGGAATAGATGGGGCTTCTGAAAACTGAGTGTATTCCAAAGTGTAATAGTTTCAGGTTCAAATAAGCTGGACTGCTTTGAACTGAATAATCATATATCTTTCTCTCATTCGTGTGTATTTATTACTTAGATAACGGAGTTGAACAGCAAATTATCATGGACTGCATTCTAACTATAGTACAAACTATGCTAGCAAGGAGAGCTGTAGAAGTTGGCATTACTGTAATTTTTTGGAGAGAATTTGCATCCTCTGCACAGTGATAGATGGCATAGATTTAGCACTAGATGTTCCACAGCCTTGCAAAGATAGGAGGAATAAATAGTCCTTGTCTGCTGCTTAGCTACTGTTTTCAGAAAACAGAAATGAAATGCCTTCCAAAGAGTTGAACTCATTTTGCTCTTCTTTTTGTGGTAGCACTAGTGCAGTCATATTTGGAGAGAGTTATTTTTAAAAGAATTTGGGTTTTTAGCAGTGTATTTTCTGGTGGTGAATGGCTCATAATTCTCATGTGAGGTGATTACAAGCAATGCTCCTGCATTCTGATACCTGCTGTTATTAAAAAAAATTACTAACTTCTATTGATTTTTTTAGCTTTTATTAGAGATTCAGAGCTGATTTTCTGAAGTAAGCACCATAAATTTTTAGAATATTAAATTTGTCATTACTATGGGAATTAATTTATGTTCTCCTATTAACAGTTAAGTAGAGAAAAGGATGCCTATTCTGCTGTTCCCTACGTGGATGCTAATGACTACTGTTCAAGATTATCAAATGAACTGCATAAAGCTTTGGCCTGATGTAATATAGTTGTTCTTATGTGTAAAGCACTGAACATTCCAGATTTTATATACTTGGTTGTTGCAGCTTTAATTGCTTTTCTTTCGTTCATGTGCTTCTAGCGAACATGAAGCTGAAACGAGATGGTTTGAGGAAAATGCCGCAGCAGCAATGAGCCTGGTCCAGGCACTTGTTAAGTCTCCACTGGGAAGTGGAACTGTTATTCTGATAATGTAGATTCTAACCACATACAAACATGAAAGGTCAGGGGAAAATATGTAGTTTTGCGTACTCTGAAGATGTTTCTTTAAATTTCAGGTCTCCTTAGCTGGAAGAGAAACTTCAGAATATGGAGTCTGTTTTGGCAAGTTTGATTGCTTGTACATGAAGCATTAAAAAGCAACATTAGGGACCTGGCAATTCTCCTAATTTCCTCTGATAACTTAAAAATTTTCTTCTACTAAGTACTATGGTGTTTTGTCACATAATGTTGTTTCCCATATGATTGTTTTCAGTATACTTAACACCTAGGGCTGGGGCTGAGGAGATTAAGTATTGAGTTGAGATAGTGAAGAGAGTATCACCATGCTTAAATTAACCTTAACCCTAAAGGTGTATGAAAACAGTTTCATATGAAAGCAAATTTTTTTCTTTCACTTGACATTAATAGTATTTGAATAAACAGTTATTCTCAGGTAAGTTTTACCACTCTCATTCATTGTAAATGTAAATTTTAAAGATGAGGAATGCTATATTTTGTACTGGTTTTAATCCCTGCTTTTATATCAGTACAATAGAGAGTCTTAACTTTGACTCACAGATTTTGAATGGATGTTTTGGTCTCTCTGTCCATCCCCATAGGAATTACAAGACAGAGATAGCCCTGTTATTAAAATAAATAAGCAAGTATACATAACTGTAGGAAATAAGGAATGATGATTTTTATAAAAGGCTAGTAAGTGAATATAGTACGTTCCTATTTGCTATTTAAGTGTGTCTAGTGGGCTTGTTTAATTTTGGTTTGTTTCTCGTATGCAATGGAACCAACTATGTGCATAAACAGTGAAACTAGCAAGACTTACCTATGGTATAAGGAGCTTGACAAAGTATAGTGCAGCTATTTCTAAATCTACCATGAGTGCTGAATGATACATACTGAAACTCTGAGCTGAGAACACGTAGCTTCAGTGTACTGACACTTAACAAGTAGATACACCAAACAATATATTTGATCTACTAAATACATTGTAGTTAGTTTGTATTGTGTCAACAAAATACTTTATTTGGTTTTTAAAAGTGATTTTCCTTTAAAATCTGGGCCATTACCTCCTCTGTAGGATAACTGGAGCATGTATTAGACTAGAAGCCCATCCACAGAGGCAGTGGCAGATGTCCTGGCTACATAGCTGTCAGCTGACAATGCATGGGCTCAGCTAAGTTTCTGCTCAGCCTTTGCCTTAGTTGGCCTGTAGTACATACAGGATTTTAAACCAATAACATGCTGGTCAGAAAAACCAACAACAAGAATTAGAATGATGGTTTCAGTAAATTTAAACTTTAAATACCCCTATTTTAACACCACACTGGTACAAGTAACCTGAAATAGTAAGAAAAAGCCTAAACTCTATAAATGTTTGTAATATTTGCTTGATTTCAATAACTGAGTAGTTAAAACTACGTGAGTGGGTGTTGTGCTTTTAATTCACAAGTCTGGATTAAGGTGGGGGGAGGAGTAGGGTGTGGAGGGGGGAACCTGAGGCCTTAATGCTTTGGAGTTTGTTCCAGCTGTGTTTTGAAAAGATGTTGGGAGTTCCCAAATAAAAAGGAGTTTTTTTATTGTTCACTAATACCTCTTTTGCTAGAAAGGGAAACAGGGTTGGTTTCCCAAACTTGTCTGTCATCCTCATAGAATGTGGGGAGTGGAGGCTTGAGGAACACAAAATGAAATTTCATCATGTAACCAGGGACTCATTGTTAACACTGTCAAACATATGGCACAGCTGTGAAATGTTTGTGCCAGGCCTGGTGAGCTAGTGGGAAAGCTTACAAAGCCAAGCAAGCTGAGGGTGTTGTTAGTAGGAAGAAGCAAATGATAAAACAATTTTATTTAAATGCTTAGAAAAATAGTCCTGTGATTTATTTTCTAAGCCACCAGATGTACTGTACTATACTGTACTACATAATTGAGACAGCATTCTGTGATGTAATAAAGACAGAAAATGCGTGTGGGTGTGCAGGGTGAGAAAGGAGCAGTGGAATTGAGGGCAAGTTGAATAAACTGTGGGAGATTTGGATTTGGCTTTTTTTCTTTCATTGCAGAGTGTAAAATGCTAGTGTGCCCCATAACCAAAAGGCTCTTAAAAATAACAGTGGGCTCAGAAGGGTTGATTTTTGCTCCAGATCAAATCCCTGGCAAGCCATTTCCTGTGTATGTAAAGATGGTTCGGATTTTGTCGTTGTTGTCAGCGCTAGGAAGGTTAATGACCAAGGGATTGGGTGTGGAGTGGGGAGAGGTTCGAGCTACTTTGCCAGACTTCAGATCATTAGCAGGAAGCAGCCAGGAGAAAACATGCTGTTTCTGGAGCCCTGTGCTCCTAGAGCAACGAGAAACATGCAGGGGCCTGGGTAGCAAAAATCGCCATGCTGGATACAAAATTTGTATTTTGTTCCGATGGTTTCCTAAGACCACAAAGTTTCTATATTGCCTCCCAGCCAGAATTTGAGAATTGTTTTAAGACATATGAAAAATTAAAAACACTTTCAATTATATTCATAAGTGAAAATATCAAAGCATATCAGAATTTTTGTTTCTTTCCCATTACTTTGATTTTGTCTGCGTGCACGTGTGTGTTTAACATGTGACAAAAGGTAATACTAAAATTCCAATTTTCCAATCAGGGCTAACAACAGTGAAAACCGTTATAAAATATGTAGAACAAATTGGTATTGGCATTTTCTGATGTTTTCAAATTCAAAATTCTCTTAAGTTTTATTTTCACTGTGTTTAATTTAGCCATTGTCATATGTGATTCTCTTTTTAACTTTGCAGGATAAAGTACATACCATGAAAGCAGCGGACTTATGTTACTGGCTGATGGACTAGTAACTTTGTTCTATTAATACCACAAAAGAGTTTTGTAAAAGGAAGTCTTAACAGGGTTTGCTCAAAAAGATCTTTTCAGAAGATGGATTGTTTTATTTACTCTCATGGAAACCGAGAATAGTTTGGGGACCTTATGGATCATCTCGTTCCAGCCCCTCTTCCAGGAGCAGGGACACCTTCCATTAGACCAGTTTGCTCAGAGTCCCATCCAGCCCCGAACAGTTCCAGGGATGCCCACCTTCTCTGGGCAACCTGTTCTAATGTCCGGGAGGTGAAAGATGAGGAGAGAAAGAAAAACTGTACAAAACAGCAAACATAACTACCACCTCTTCCAGTAGTGTTCAGCTGACAGAATTTCCAAGAGTTGGTAGGCTCAGGACGCGTGCTTGCCGCAGGCTTTGGTTTAAATACCCTTTGGCCTTGCTGGGCCCTTCCCCCGGCTGGGACTCGCGGTCACTCGGCCACTGCCAGGCCAGGCTGGGGCTGCAGGGCCGGGTGTGGAGCGCGGCCTCCGGCGTGCCAGGGCCTGGCGGCCGCGGCGGGGCTGGGACACGGGCCCGGGGCTGGGCCGTGCGGGCAGGGCCTCGCCTCAGCAGGGCAAGGCCCGGCCTGCCCGGCCCTCACACACACCAAGAGTTTCCAGCCAACAATCCTCACAGTCTCTCACGTTCAAATACTGACAATTTTACAATAAAAGCCCATTCTACCGACTTATGTTTTTATCTTTTTATCTTTCTATTTAAATAAGTAAACATTTGAGCATATTTTCCAATGTTTCATTCCTGCTTATTAAAACTAGTCATCAGGTAGTTCCTTTATTTTTTGCTGTTTTTGTTGTTGACTAAATGCTTTTCATTCATTTTTCAAGTTCTATTAGCTACAACACCTACAAATTACTAAGCCTACCATTGTTAGCAGTGTTTTATTTTCCAAAGTATGTTTTGGGTATTAGTTTTCTGTACAAAAAATCACAATCCTTGCCAGTAATTTCATCTCCAATAATAAGACTGAGATATTTGCCTGTATCCAGCTGAGACTGTAATTGTGATTGGCAGACTTATTCTACAATCTCATTAGAGTCTTCTTTTTTTAGTAATTATTTCACAAAATAATTTTTTTCACAGATAATTTTTAAATACATAAAACCATACCTGACAGTTTTATTTTCACTCTTCTTGAACAATTCTTTCCTCATATAACCTGAATTCAGAAGTTTTTTGGGTTTTGTTTTACAATTATATTTACATCTTATGCATGTCACTGTAGTCTGTTCAGCATCTTCGTGAGTCTTCTGACATAATTCTACAAAAGTATTACTTATGTCTTATCAACTTCATTAATCTTTTTAGCCAACTTTGCGCCTTTTTCACCATCTGTACTTCCTACTTTATTTTTGCTTTCCATTTATTAATGTTTTCTGTGATTTCTCCAACTTTTCAGTGGAATTTTAAAGTCTATTTCTGTATTGTATTTTTACCTCACTTTCTATCTTCTGTGATTCAGAGTTATGGAAACAAGCCTTTCTTCTCTTTATATTTAATGCTTTTCAATTTCCTCCTTGGCCTGAACAAAGAAAGATTTTGCTTTACATTTTTGGCCTACATACATGAAGAGGCCTCGTTCCATTTCTTCGTTTTGACAGCTAAAGGTGGTCTACAGCAGCAGTTCTTTATATATGTCATTATGCAATTCAGTTCTACTAATAAGCAAAATAATTGGATTACTAGTCACCTGAATATCTACTTGTGTAAAACTTCTTACTAAACATGACAGATCTATAATTTATATGAAAATATGCTTTTAAAAGGATGGTTTATGATGGAAATTGACAATCTTCCATCAGTTACCTAGTTATTAGGCATTTGGAGTAGATGATCATTGTTGATCCCTTCCAGCTGAACTATTCTGTTCTGGTTTTTTCTTATTGTTTTGTTACCAATTTAAAAGTCAGACTTTTTATATTGCCTTTGAAATACATATGTTTGTGAAATATGTTTCATGTCTCTATTCTGCAGAAGTTTCCCTCTTGTATTGCTTCTGATTGTGGCTGCATACATCAATTATCTTTAGCTAGTGCCTAGCTATTGCACAGACAATCATAGGCAGAAAGTTTGTTTAATAAAAAGCTTGTGGCATAGGATAGCAGTCTTGTTAATTCCTTCTGACAGGATGATCAGTTACTGTCCAAATCATGATCTTAAGATTCCTTGTTGTCTTCAGCAGGATGAGGTGAAACTCTTTGAACCACTTTTTACGCTTGGATGGTGCTATATTACCACTTTCACATGCATAGTCCTTCATTATTGGTTGGCTTGGATTACAGAGAAACTAGGTTCTAAATATATTAACCGTGAGCAAAGGACTGTTGTACATGACCCTGTCTGCATTTGCAGAGTTCCTACTGACTTTCTATGAGTCTTATATTTCTACACTTTTTATTCAGCTTTGCAACAGAATCTTTTAGGGGATATCTGAAGGAAGGTTGGGATTCCTCCACCCAGGATAAATACCATATGGAAACATACAAACTGGTACATGCACTTTTACTATTTCCAGGAAGTGTCTTCAAGACAATCCAAAATTTCCACATGGAGCACTTCTGGATGAAGTAGTCAGACATTTTGCTCTGAAAATGGCTAGAGTTCAGTAAGTCCCCTCTGTTGTAGTAAACTCAGTGTTCCAAATCAATCAATTTTCCCACCGATGCAGATGGCAGCCTGGGGAGATAATGGATTATGCAGAGATTTCATGACTGAAGTTCATTGGGCAAACACACAGGCACATCCCTGATATGGCTAGACCATATTTATACCTAGAGGACAAATATGAGATACTTTAATTTTTGTTCTTGAAAATTTGTTTGGTTTGATTCTCACTAGAATGTTTAGTGAAAATGAATGAAAGTGAATGTCTGTGAAAATGAGAGACAAAGGGTACACATTGAAATGAGAAATCCACTAGCTTTCCTATGAAATGAAAGGATCTAATCAGCAGTTTCCTGACATTCTCTTTTCATTCTTTTCCACTTCTTTGTGTTACCTTGTTTTTCTGAATTATGAGCCCTTTCTTTTGAAGTACTGATATTACCTGCTTTTGCACGCTTTATGCTTCATTTTACAGTGTATCACTGCTCAGAAGGTGAATTGGTACCTGGGAAGCTGGAGACTTTGAACAGCATTTTCAAACATTTACCTTATTTTAGCACTTATATTCCTTAAGTCTTCACCTGCATGTCTTAATACTTTGTGATTACTTTGTTTAATGGCTCTTGCCTCATTGAGGCTGGATGTTTGCCATACCAGTGACCCACTGGTTCTCTCTAATCTCCTTCTATCCTGTGTCTTTCTTTGGGAAAAATAGAAGTAGCAGCAACAGAATGCTTTCAAGCATCCGGCCAATCTTCTCCCGAGTAAAGGCTGTAGATTGCACAGCTGCAATTCTTTAGTGGAAGCAGATGAACCGTGACCTACTGCTGACAGCCACTTTGGGTTACATCATCCCACTAAGTCACCACCCACTGCTGCAGACAGCCAGCCTGAGGGACACAGCAAGCAGGCTGCCTTTCATTGACACTTCATGAATTAACAGCTAGGGGCTGGTCAGGAGGAGGACAGTTGGCATCTCTTCCTCCTCAGAGACCCAGTGTTTGAGATTCCTGTGGCAGAAATTCAGGGAAAATAAAAAAGCCTCTCTTTTCTGTTTTGCAATATGTTGTCCTTTTGGCAGTGATTTGTTTGTTAGTTTGTTTGTTTATTTGTTTTGTGTTTTTCTTTCTCTGCTACTAGGCTAGTATATTACCTAAAGAGATACATTCTTCATGCAGAATATTTGAGGGAAAGTGTTGAAGATGAATTCCTGTTCTTCTCACATGACATCCTCTTGATTCTCATTAAAAGATGACTGCATGTCTCTGTTTTTTATCATCCATGTTTTACACTTCAGCTCTTAAGAGGAGTGATGTGCACTGTAGTGAGCAAATGCTTCATCGCAGTCTTGCTGATTTGAGATCTGCTCCTGTGATGTGAGGCTGCCCTCAGAATGTAGTTTTCCTTTCTCATTAGAAAATTGAATAATGGATCAAACAAGAAGCAGCTAAACCATGGCTTGCTCTTCACTGTCACACCAGCAAACCCTACTTGTTAATTCTCTGCAAATAAAATAGTACTCAATACAGTGAGGCAAACACTCTTGAAAAGTCCAGCCAGTTCTGGGTGGCATTGGTCCTCAATCACAGTTAATCTGATGTCAGGACCTCCTAATCCAGAAGCAAAGAAATACTCCAGGGCAAAAGATTTTTCAACCTGCAGCAGGGGCTCTCAAAATTTTTCAGCATCAATGCACAACCTAGAGTGAAGGGTAAAAAAGGGGCATTGGACAGGCAGGATAATTGCATATAACTGGTAGCCTGATCCTAGTTACTTGGTATTGCATTAATTACTTTATACAGATGATTTTTCATGTCAGTAAAACTGTACTTAATATTTTAATCCAACTTTTCAATATTCTATTCCACAGCGGTGTTATGGCTGTGAAAAGAAAAGAGAGATTTTGAAAATTCAAATTGTAAGGCATCATATCTGACATGTTCTTATTTGAAAGATGAGAGCATCAATGTTATTCCTTTATAAACGTGTTTAATAGTCTGTACTCTTTTTGTTTGTTTTTTAGTAAACAGATTTATCCACCTAGTTTACTTTTGAAAATAGCTACGAAACAGGACTTTTTCAAGTTTTTAGCTGGTAGTAACTACTTCCAGGATTTGTTTTTCTTCTTGTTTTGGTAGAATTATATTTGCAAATTAAACTGGAAAAGGAAATATATGGATCAGTAAAGTTCTTTTTCCAAAATTCATATCTGCTATAAGTGAAGCAAAAGGTTAAATAGGATAGTGTGAAATAAAATAAGTGACTTTAGTTTACATTGGCTTCAGTTTATTTCTGTGCACATTCTGTGCAGTTTTCTGTATGTCTATTAGACAGGAACTAACTAAAGAAACCTATTTCTAAAATAAAAGTAAAATAGTCCTGAAGATGCAGTGTCTATCTGAATTTTGTCTAGGGAGTTAATGTTACAAAGAGCTTCATGGTCCTCATTCAATGAACCCTGGCTGGGCATTTTTATTCAGGTAAGGAGAAAGTCCTGGAAGATAAGGATTCTAGATTTAGTGTACCTAATTCCCTTAGGGATTTAGAATATGCACAAGAATCTCCAAAATTAAGGAGGAATTGCTTGAAAATTTTATGTATGACTGCTAGTATTTCCTGCTCTTTCTTGATCTGGGATGACTGTAATAGCAGTTGGTCTGTCTTAATGCAGTTTTAGCACCTTCCTCTCCTGGGACAAATTAAATGGATGGGAAAGACAAGAAACCTAACATTTGGGCAACTTCAAAACCATTTGTGGTTTTGGTTTTAGAAATATGAAGCTTTTTGTAGGTGGAGTCATACGTTTATTTTTCTGAAGCAATTTACAAGCCCATAAAAACTGCATCAAACCAATGACTGTTAGTTACTCCTTTCTTAGCCACATATATAGCTTTATTTAGATTATGTAAGTGGTAATGTAATACATATAAAAATTATTTGATTAAAACTGAAGTGATCCATTTTCTTGAAAATTAAACTTTGAATAGTTGAACAACCTTTAAAAGTTTTCCTGCTTCACATGAGTAAATATAGCAGCTCTGGAACTGGTTCACTGTCAGGCAGGAGAGAAGTAGGGAAATCCGTTTAATGGAACAGTGCAACTGGGAACTGAGTTCTTCTTGGAAAACACCTGTTTCTTGAATTATTTCAATAATATGAATATACTCAAGTGATCACATTTCCCATTTTGTAAAATTAAAGTTGTAGTGAGGGAGCCCTCTCTAGTCCTGCTAAATCCTGGAAGAACACTCACAGATGTCTGAGATTGTGTAATAGCTGAGAAAGTACAAACTGTAGAGAGGACTTACAATTGCCTGAGATGAATCAAGTGATGATTTCCCTGCTTCGTGATGTCCTTTAAATTCCTGCTGTAGTTTGGATAAAAAATACTTCATAGAAATACATTTTAGGGATTACAAGGAGGTACCATTAATATTCCTGTGCTGGATAAGATGTCTGAAGTGTGCCAGATATTCTTTTGTAATTATCCTTAAATAATCCTTTTCCAATTCTTGCCAAAATATTTTCTAAGTTTAGTTCTTAAAATAAAGGAAAGTAGTACATAATAAACTTGTGACTGTTCGTATCTGATTAAAACTATTACCTGAAGAAGAAAAATCTGGAGCAATGCAATTTCAAGGCCTCATGTCTAGTGAAAGGAGAGCGTTTTGCTCTTTTTTTCTCAAATAAGTGAGACTTGCATGCTGAAATACATTTATCAGAAGGGTATGTGCCCCAGAGTAGATAGACTCAAGAGGAATTTCCAGGACCATTTAGTCCCATCAGGAACGTTGTACAACAGTCTAATTTTCTTTTTTTTTCTTGTTTCTTTTTTTTTTTTTAATTTTTTTTTTTAGTATCACCAGTAATACATTGAAAAACTGTTTCAGAATAACCCCACCTGATATTAAAATAGCAGTGTGAAACATAGCTTCATATGTCAAGACAAGAGTTATATTTTAAATTACTTGATTTTCTATTGGAATGAAATTAGTTTCTGTCTTTAATACAGCATATACTCAAATGAGACAGAAGCATAGATCAATAGGTTATATATTTTGTTGGACAAAATATGACAAATTTGCGAAGGAAAAAATGTCCCTATACCAAATGTGTGTAATGGAAGGCAAAAATACATAGAAATAACGTAGGAGGTGGCGCTTGGAATCCAGGGTACATGTTAGTTTCAATATCCTGTCTGGATTTTCTGCTTGGCCTGATGTATTTATGTACTGAATAGAGGACTTACTGTGACCACTAAATTTATATTGTAGAAGTTTTAGTGTGAAAGCCAAACTCCTCATAATTTGACATTCTAATTATAACAGCAAAGTAAGCTTTGTTTTATAATAGTTATAAATGAAGAATAATACTCAGTAAACAACTTCTTCATCTGTGATTCAGAGAATTATTTAAACACATGGGCTGTCTGGTGTAGTACTGCTCTGTCTCTAGTCCCACTCCATCTTGTCTGACTCATCAGTGACTCAAATACGAAAGAAATTTTTGTGATCACTAGCCCTGGTTTTACACAAATGGCAATTTGTGTAAATTGCAACAATTTACTTCAGAGACAATTACTTCATTTTCTACAGGCTGTTTAATAATATTTTAGAAACTGTCATTGCTTGGCCAGTTTTTGGGCAGCAAATGATTTGTTCAATCTGTTTTGTTGTTTGCTTGCAGGTCATCCAAAAGCACATCTTTGCAG
The DNA here is from genome assembly GCF_049639895.1 of Pseudopodoces humilis. Classification (NCBI taxonomy): domain Eukaryota; kingdom Metazoa; phylum Chordata; class Aves; order Passeriformes; family Paridae; genus Pseudopodoces; species Pseudopodoces humilis. The sequence continues at coordinate 44,376,046 of NC_142203.1, read as the reverse complement.
AGTGTCATCCAGCTTTTTTGTTGTTCCAAGTGTCACCATAGTCTCATGCTCAGTGATTTTGTCCTTGAATGTACTAATTTATTAAGGCAGTGAGGAATAAGACTTAATTCAAGAATTTACCAATATGTATTTAGAGTTTGTTAAAGATTGTTAGCAGCTGGTTAAAAATTAGTTGAAGTTACTTGGAAAAAGCAACCAAAGGCTCATATATGGGCAATCTAAGAATCTTCTTAATTAAAAAAAAATAAAGAATAACATTGTGAATGCTAATACAGTTAGAACAAACATGATTTTAAGGGTACAAATTCAAATTGGAAAAAAAATACTTTAGGGAATATATTTTAATATAAAATATATATATATATATATATATATATAATATGTGATATATGCTGTCTTTTTCCTTTCCAAATCTATTATTTGTAACAATAACAATATCCTGTAATAATGCTATGTTTGCTTACTCCTACTGCCTTCCTGTTCCTCTATTTCCTTATTATCTCAATACAGGGAACATATGACATAACTAAAATACAGTGTTTCTGGATACATAGATTCCTTGTGTTTGAAAGAATTCTAGAACTGTACCAGTCATTTCATAGATGCTTTTTAATTACTTCATTTGAATTGTGTTTTCTGACTTTTGGTTTGTTTGGATTCTGAGGCCAAAAGAAGAGTAAGCCTCTCAACTACAGTGAGAATTGTTTATCTGTGTTTTTGTCCGTAATTTCAATTACCATTGTTTGAGAGTTCATTCTTCCTGCTTTCCTTGCTGCTGTGCGTTACCAGAATGCCAAGGAGATGGATGATGGTGGCATTAGACTAAGGAAGTACTGAGAGCTCTTTGGCAGCTATTATGTATTGTATTTCGATTTGCTACTCTAAGATTTGGAGTCTATTAGCTCTTACAAATTTTTTCATTGTCATTCATAAAATCAGCTGCCTTTTTCTAGAGTGTAAATGGAGAAGCATGAAACTTCTTATCTCAGAAATTATTTACATGAAATTTAATGTCCTTCATCAAGATGTGCCTGTGACTGCAATTGTCACAGGAGGTACTCCTGTGGAGACACAGAAAATGCCCATAATTATTTGCTCCTTAGACTTGAAGACTATGAAAAAGATGTAGAAAACTGTCTTGTGGGAGCCGGAAAACACAGTTCTGTTTCTATTCTTGAGATGTGGAACTCTAAAAAAAGTTCAGCTCAGTGTTTCCTTTGCTACTGAAGGTATCAGAGCATGTGATACATTGTATCAACAGAATTAAAATTTAATTTTAAACAATTTAAATTTTTGTTAGCAAAAATATTCTTACACTGTGTCTTAAAGACCACAACTGTCTTCCAGAATCATGATGCTTTTGTGTGATTAAATCAGGTGGTGTAAAGCATGATACATTCAAAGATATTTTTGCTCTTTTTATCATGGTAAACATGTTTCATGTGTTGAAAAAGCACCTCATTTTCCTTTCTTTGAGTATAATGTGGCTGAGAACACTCTATTGGAGATCTGAGAGAGAGAATCTTTCCTTCTCTCCTTACAAGGGCCTGCATTCAGTCTTCTGAATAGGAAGAAATGCCATGCATTTTATACTTCTAGTTGTATCAGATATTCTACTTCAAACTGGCACAGAAGGTAAATATGCGTCTACAAGAATCACAAATTTCATGGAGAGTATTTCTAAACTAAAATACAATTTGAAGAAAAAGATTCCTTAGAATCTATAAATCAAGTCTTTTATTAAAATGACACTCACAGTGTAAAGACATACAAAAAATCTCATGCCATGGAGCTACTTTTTCTCATAATCTTACTACTGGATGACTTAATATTTCACAGACATAAGAAAATCATGGCTTCTACTTCAGTATTTTGCAAGCTGTCACAAAAACTTATGAATCTGGTGATGAAGTACAAACAAAATTAGTCATTGTATTGATGGAAACAATGGTAGTTTGGCAACCCAGCCAAGAAAATGCATACTCATCTTGAATAAATGGAGTATGCAGTGCTTTGTTGTGAAAAAGTCACTGAAACCTACTTAATTGAACAAAAACTCATAAAGATAGCATTACTACTGTTTTCTGCTACTGTATTAGCTATTTGAAGTAACTAGATTGCTGTAAATATTGTAAGATTTGATCAGCAGAAAATACTGTGTGGGTAATAACCATTAGCAATCTGATCACTCCTGAAATTCTAGTTCCTAATGAAGCAGAGGTGGTCAGAGGCATGACTGTATGACAAGACAGTAATAAACTATTGTTTTCATATGTAATCCTACATGAAGATTTATGTTACTTTCCTTATTTTGAAATAATATGATAGGATAAAAAAAAATGTTGACTAAGTGAATTTGTACAGAGGTCCTTATTATCTAACATAAAAACATTTAACATTGAATAGAAGAAGCCAAATGAGTATTCAATAGCTTTGTTTAAAAGTGATGCTTATCACTCCTGTGTCACAAAAGCCCAAAATTCTGGTTCTGAAGAAAATGTGAAGATTATAATTGTGAAGTTTTATTTTCATAAGGAAAATATTCAATGCTTAGAATTCCCAGGAAGTTTGATGAAGTGATTCTGAAGACCTTGCCACCTTCTTCCAAAGAGAAAATTCAAGGAAGCTAAGGGGATCCCATAGATGAAATAAAAAAAACCTTCAGAGCAATGGGATTCAAAGAGGAAGAAAAACAATGACTTCTTTAAATTATTTAGTCTCTGGATTAAATTAAATTATAAATTCCATTATTTTTCTGAATTCATATTTGTCATTTCTTATTTTCTCACTTTGGGAAAGTTGCATTACTATCCTTTTTTTCTAATATGCTCAAAAACAAGATAAATAAATTGTAATAATTTAAGTATAGCTTAAATTGTAAACTGTACTTAAATTGTGATAAATTAAGTACAGTTAATTGTGCTATATGTTGCAAAACAATATTAAGTCTTATTTTATGCTTACTTTCATGCCAATAATAATTTGAAATTTGTTACTGCTGATTAGATGGCATTTGGGAATGATTGATCTTGCTAATCTCAGATGATTATTTGTTCATGCAATTTGACATAGTTTGTGGTCTATTCTGGCCCTTAGGAAAATACTGCGGATCATTGACAAGGCACATTGATACATTTACACAGTGAGGCTTGTAGAATGATTTCTAAAGCTATTACTTGCTCCATATTCTTGCATGGCACATATTAATTCTGGCCATTTAAAACAGATGCAGCTTTGAAATAATGACAGTTGAGTTAACCATTCTGTACCTGGTCATGGTCAACCAAGTAAGGCAATGAAAGAAACAGCAGAAAATGAATTCTTCAGATCTCATCTTTTGGTTATGTTTAATTTAGTATCATAGAAATTTCTGTGTTTGTTTGCAAGTATTTTGAATAACAGTATTTATTTGGCTTGTTTTGGAAAGCAGATCTATTTAAACCTTGGACACAATCTTAAATCTTACTCAAATTGCAGTAGAAATTTGTATTTTTTTTTTTTAAATAGCTTTCATGATGATAAGAAGCCATGCCCATCTAAATATTTCCTGTTTATCCATTAAATTAGAAACTAGGTAATGTTTTGAAGTATAATTTCAGTTCTTGTCATGAAGCTTTTTAACCTTAATGCATTTTGTGCTAACTACAGCCAGAAAGAAGGTTCTAATCAGCAGGATTTTAAAGGAATTCTATAGCTTTGGAGTTTTTGTTTCTATTGGGTGTCACCTTTTTTTATCCCCACTGTCTGCTTTTTTTTTTTTTGCTTTTTTTTCTTGTTCTTTCTCCACTTTACCTTTTTTGTTTTTTGGCTGTGGTTGCTTGGCAGCAGGATAATTCCTGTGTTTTTGTGCATTCTGCATTTTTGCATCTCTATTTAGTGGGGCCATATTGGCTTTCTCTCTTGTTGGTACACTGTGGGTCAAGTGTAGGCGTGTGCATGCTTTACAAATTTATCCTCATCATTGCTAATGTCTGTTGAAGATGTTAGTAGCTGGTGGTTTTTTCTGAGGGACACTTCAAGCTGTAATTCTTGTGGGCAAATTACTTCTTGTTTCTTTTGTTCATTTATAATGAGAGACTGAAATGGAGCTTAAATAATACCTTCAATGAAAACTTTAACCAGACCCTGCTTTTGTGGTTGTTTAAGAACTGAAAATAATTAGCAAACAAACCCACATTCCCTTCACAGAGCTTTAAAAGAAGTCAGGATATTTCCATTAAGATAATAATGAATTCAGTCTCTGTGGAAAGGCAATGAGGAAAGAAAAAAAGATTAAATATATTTCGAGACTAGCAAAAAGATTTCTGGTGGGAACATTTCCCCTTTGAATAAAATATTCCCTTGGGAAATACATTGGTATTTGGGCTTGTATTTTACAAGGCACTATGTGAGTACCTTTAGAGAAGCCAAACAAGAACATCTTTCTCTCTTTAAAAACTCTAAACCTACAAACCCACTAAAAACAGTAGCCAACTTCCTAACATACTGGCTATTAATTCAGAAACTATAATTTTATCACTGTTTGAAAAGACTGGAATCAGAAAGCAATATTCTTGATAATCAGATCTCAGAAAAAAATTGTTTTCCACTGAGTTAAAGATTTTTGTATCTTTCTTTCTCTTTTCCTGTCCAGGACATGCAATCCTATTTTGAGCTATCAGAAGAAGATACTGTGGTAGTTAAAAATGTTGGCTTAGAATTGATTTAGTTCATAAATCTAGACAACCATTTCTTCCATTTGAAAGACAGTTAGCAAGCTGAGAATCAAAGCCATAAAATCTAAGGGTTGTAAGGCAAGAATGAGATATTATCTGTCCACGAATAGAAAAGCTGTGAAACTAACCTCTAAAGGTTACCTTAAAAAAAAATAAAAATTTACATGAACAAAGACAACTTCCCTTTAAACACCACTTATAGCAAAGACAAAGAAATATGCTGACAGCAGTTAGCTTAGGTGTGGGACAGTCTCTTCTACCTTCAGTGGAAGTGCTGAATCTTTGCCAAGGGTAATAAAGAATTGAAGGTGAAGGACTGACCACAGCTCATCTGCTGAGAATCTGACTACTTTCTTCTGCCCTCTGTATTCACTGTGACTGCATGAGAGTTGTGTGTACAATCACCTGAGTTTTATTCTTCCTTCCATAACTCACATATTACATAGTAATAAATATTTTCTGTATAGTGACACCACTCTAGCATACCAGTAACAGAGAGTGACTGTCCAGCATACCTGTAATGGAGAGGCTCATATGAAAACTAACTACACTCACATGATGTGACATTTGTCACAGATGCACTGGGAATGTCACAGGACATTAAGCACTGGGAGCTTAATGCCATCACATGTGGATGATTTATCAAGGAGGCCAACAGTTTTATTTAGCTTTATTACAGTGGCCTAGAAATGAAACATATCATCTTCTCTAACCTCAGAAAAATAAAAGGAAAATAAAAGCTTTATTGTGTTGTCCTTGTTGTTTTGGCAATAAAACCATTTGCTTGAACTAATGCAAAGAAAATTAAATTTTGTGGAAGGGAAGGGATTTTCCATGGGGAGAACACTCATCTTCACAGCTCTAGGGTCCAATCTATGAGACAGAAATGATGAAAAGAAAGAAAAAACAGCTAAAGCTTTGCTACCTCTGTCTAAATATCAGATTTTTACTTTGGATTCTACTTTTTCTCTCACATGGGTTCTTCCAGTCTTTGGTTTAAAGCAAGACTTGACTGCACGACAGCAAAGACCTAAAATTTTTAACCCTTTTATAAATGCACTGACATAGTCTCTCTGTTCACCTGAATCTGCATATTTCCCTATGGGGACTTAGAAAATTCATTTGGAAAATTTTGAACATTTCTGAAACATATAATAAGGAAAAGTAGCAAAATATGTGTTTTATTAAATAGGGTCATATGTCCTTTAGGATATATTAGGATATATATTTCTCTTAAAAAATAGTGTGCTCATATGAAGAAATTCCCAGAAGGTGATATGAAGAATAGATTTTAAATTGTGCATAGTTTTCTGGGTCTCCATGGAGGAACGAAAAGTGTTCAAAATGATTAACAGTGGCAGAATCTGTCAGTAATGTTTCTGCATATTTTAAATTCTTAGATGGACTTTGCTAAAGACAAACTGGTTTCAGAATTTAGATTTGGAGCCAGACTATAATTGTTTCTGAATTTGGGTCCTGATATTGGACTTGGACCCTCTACCTACACCTCTTCTAATTTCATTTTGGAGAATAAAGAAAATGTATGTTTGGATTAACATTGCAGCACAAAAGTGGAGCAGATTAAAGACAATGGTAATAATTTCTTATTTCAGAATTCCCTGTGAGATTTTGTTAAACCATTTCTTAAGGTAACAGTGATAGGAATCAAGTTTGTTTGACAGCTAGCAGCTGCTTATACATACCTTTGAGTCTTCTGGGATGCCTTTCCTTCTTGCATGATTGGCAGGGCTGAAGGATGCAGTAAAGCACTTGTCACCTATATAAAAGTGTGGCACTCTTTCTCTTGGAAGTTTGGGCAGTAAAGTGGAATGTTGTTAGGTTTTATGGAGAGTAACTCAGAGTTGAAATACATGTACAAATTGTTATGGTGTTTGAAGCGCAGTTTAGCCAAAAAAAGGGCAATTTTCAATAACTTGGCTTGTTAAAAGCCTGCATTCCTCATCCCTCACTATAAATGTCACTGCTACCTTTTCCATTTCTTTCCTTTAATACCTTAAATTTCTGTCATGTTTTCCATTTTAGTTAGTTTCTGTCAAGAAAATCAAGATATTCACAGTGATAGTTGGCAAAGTAATCCTCTTCTCCTTATCAAAACTGTAGGCCCCTTGATAAAAAATAAAACAAAAGGAATATGAGTTTTAAAACAATTTTATCAGAGGAAGTATTTTTAATAAACAGGTACCTTTTTTTGCCTCTAGTTTTGATGTTAGTCATAAATTTCTGTGTGTTTTAGACTTTGAAAATACAAAATACAAAAAGCTTCAACAGAGCAACTGTCACCTTGAAACTACTCATGGAATGTGCCTAAATGGTTAATTATAAATATTTGAGGCCACATTCAATATTTCTGCTTTGTGAGTGAGGTACTTTGAAACTCCTCATCTGTGCTGAGAAAGGTGATATCAAAGGCACTATGATCATTTGCATCAGATTCCAAGCCTGTGTTGTTAGACTTGTGCCTTGTGAATTCAGAAAAATATTACTATTACACCTTGATAACAATAATTATTAGTAGTTTATTTTATCTCTGGTCATAGAAAAATTAATGGAGCTAGTTCCACAGTGAGACAGTAATAAAGTGCTAAAAAGCTTAGACTGTGTTGGCTGGGTTACATTCTTTCATCTGCTGTTTTGAGTTGGGTCTTTTATTTTCTAATTATGTATATGTCAGCCTGATTCCTCAAAGATTTATGCCATATGGACTCACACCACTGGATCTAATAGAACAATTTTGTATTGTTTAAGAGAGTTATTGTTGTTTTGTATTGATTTAAGAGAGATACAACCTGAAAAGCGATAAAGAGCATCGTTGCTTAGGTATTTGCTGGAATTTTATCTCACATCAATTTCATAAAAGGTTCCTTTGCAAATTCAGTTGAACAAATGAATACTAGATATCTTCCTCATTCTGACAAACTTCAATGATATGCCTTTTTTTTTGTGCACCAGTGAAATCTCATTTACAGTATTGTTTGCAAATTCTTGAAAAGTCACATATTGGTGCTTATGGCTGCTGCTGGTAAAGGTCAGATTTCTGCCAGACCACAATTTCTTTGTATGATTTGCTCACTCCTTAAGAAAGGCTACTTTGGGGTATCTTTGGAGATAGTTTCTAAGCTTGTCTGATCATACACTGAATTGAGATAGATGAGAAATATGTTATGATGAAAATGGATTTCCTGAGAGAACGAAATGGTCATATATGTGTAGCCAAGAGTTCAAGGGAAATTTGAAAGATGGAAAACAGTCTTATAGGACATTATTCCAATTTACTGACACTCATCTTTAATGGATGATCTTAAATAGATGCATCTTTGATGCCCATTATACTTGCCCTAGCTTTACAGAATCTCTGATCTCAGTTTCTAGCTGGCAGGGAGAATTGCCTCCTCCAAATAAACAATACCATGTCACTTATAGGGAATGGAAGGCAAATCTGGGCTTCATTCTCCCACTGGACACTACAATGTCATATTACTCACAGGCCCTTTGAGCTTCTCAACTAGGGTAAGCAGAGACAGCTTAACTATGGCAACTGGCTATACAGAAGGATGAATAAAAGAAATAGTCATAATAAAAGCAGCAGACCATGGACTTTCTTCTTAGTAAAAGGTAGTAATTGCAGCTCTTGTGAATAAAAATGGTCCATTTCTAAGTACTGTGCTTATCTTAATGAAGAAATAGGATATCCTCTGTTCCTCGTTATGTATGTTATAGTATCTTGTATAGTATCCACCTCTGAGATGGGTAACATAAACATATACTTTTTATTTTTCTGGAACATAAGTCAGAATCTCATATAAATAAATTATTTATGGTAGCTGCGTTTGCCTAGTTCACACTAGTGTTGTGGTCACTGTTGTCAAATAATAAAATATTCTTACTTAGTCATTTTGATACAACGTACTGTTCTCTCAAACTGAATGGTCCACCAAATAAGCTGTGAAGTGCTGGTAACTGAAAAATCTACTAGATTTCCAGAGATAATAAAGTTCCTATTCCTGGTTGTTAAAAATCTTTATGGGTATTTCACCTGTAGTGGAATTCTTTGGAGTCAGTCTAATCAAACCATGATATGTTCCAAAACCCTCTCTCATATTTCACTGGTTTCCAAAACTTGAAATTTATGTTATACCTAAGGAAGTTCTATGGCTTGAACAATCAAAGAAAAAACGGATGTGAGAACTTGAAGAATGTGGATTTATTTTCATTATTTATTTATAAAATCTATAAAAATGTCTTAATTGTACCTAGGACATTTTGATAGTAATTGGTTCAATCAGTAGTCAACTACTGATGAAGCAACCTGTTTTTCAGGTAGCTTATTTTTATATCTATAAATATATATATATATATATATATTTATATATATATATATATATATATATATATATATATATATATTCCTAAAAACAATAGATGTAAAGTTAGTTTAAATGATTTTGAATGCATGTGCATATTGGAGTTTGCTAGCCAAAGTACTTATAACTAATTTTTTTCTGTCCCTTCAAAGTTTTAAGCTCTTTCTTCTTATGATAGAGCAGACAAAATGCTGGACAAACATAATCTGTGTCAAAAAGTAAAAATACAATTTAAATATTAACTCATTTCACAAAAGAGTTTTTAAATGTTAACTGTCTTATAAACCATAGATATAAAACTAAACTTCTTCCACAACAGAATTTCATGTAAATAGAAATTATTTATAAATATACTGATATTTTTTAAATACATGTCTGTGTTCTCATTAATGGAAATGCTATCTGGTTAGACAAGTGGATGACACAGGACCCTTAACTGGCCTTTTAATCTTCCATTTTCCAATCTTTCCATTCTAATTTTAATCTATTTGTCTGGATGTTAGGGTCATGTCTATGACAGAATTAAAATTTTGCATTTCCTAATATCATGTTTTCCTTCTAGGTTTTTGGAGACCAAAATCAAGGAGCAGTTTTTCTACGTGAATTTACGTTGATTCGGAGAGAAAGTCTTCATGATGATTTCCTATCTGATTTGCTGAATAACCACAAAACAGAAGACCCGGTAGGAATCTTGTATTATTCCATAATATTTTATAAGAAAGTTTTGCAGGAATACAGATTTTTTTAACAGATCTTTCATTCTGCTTCATTAATCTATAAAAAGTAATTAAATTAGATTTTTTAACATAAAAATGTTACCCTAAAAATATTTTAAATTCCATGTAATAAAGACATAGAGAAGGGTTCATGGCTATCAATGCATATGAGTTTTCATTATTTAAAGACAAACTTTTTCAAAAGACACATAGATTGGTCTTTTGCTATCTAATGGTAATTTTTCTTACTCAGAATTTTGACAGTCTAAATTGTTACCATTGTTTGTTTTGTACATGGAAAGGGAGATTATTTTTTATTGAATATGAATGAGTAAAGATAAATTTATAGGTTATGTAAAAAAAATATATAACTCTTTGAAAGGAATCAATTCATTGAATGTACCAAGAAATCTAATAAACAGGGAAAACAGTTTCATGAAAAAGATATTTTCACTCTCTTCTGTTTATGCTTGGCAATATATTTATTTCAGGTCTGCAGGATTCCATGTTGTCTAGCAGCTGATATTTTTGAAGAAAAGAATGTAGAAGTAAATAACTTGGGAGTCATGCTTAATCAGGCTTTAATATGAAAAGAACCAAGCCAGTTGATTTTAAGCTGCAGCAAATTTTCCCTATCAAGGTGATTAAGGTAGTAGACCATCTGTCTTACAAGGAAAGGCTGAGAGAGCTGAGCCTGTTCAGTCTTAAGAAGAGAGAGTGAAGAGGGGATCTCATTAATACATCTGAGTATCTGAGGGGGAGGGTGTCAGTGGATGGATCCAGGATCCAGGTTTAGCAGAAGCAGTGGCACATTAGCATCTGATATAACCAAGAATTGGTGATGTATTTAGGGATTAAATACTTTATAAGACTAAGTATTTATTTACTCTGTAGGATAATTCTAGAAATTTGTGATGGCATAGCCATGCTTAGCCCTTTTTAAATCAAGTCTCACCTTTCTTAGGTTATCTTTCTTTGTGCATGAAGATTAATGTTACCTAATTATTATTGGTGGGAGTGTATAGATCTAGGGCTTCAGAAGAATGGGGTGGATGTCTTTCGATAAGTTACTGCTCAGGTCAATGAAACCAGTTATCCAAAGTAGTGAAGGTATTAAACAATCCACTTTATTTTTGTAACCCATCTGCTCTCAGATGAATTGCTCTTTGTGCTTTTTTACTACTAAAAGAAATTTCAGATCAGTCAAAATCAACACTTTATTCTACCATTTCAGGTCATTTTACAGCAGTTCAGGATTTTATCAAGCAGCTGCTTTGCTACTTGAATTGAATTGAATTACTGTAATTGTAATTGTTGCCTGTAATTGTTCCTCTTTAAAACCATGTATTTTCTGTGGTCCAGAGAAGAAAATGGCACTTTATTACAATTCTGCCAGTACTGGTACCAAAATTCGTGATTTGCTATTTTTCTGAGCTGTGCTGATTGTATGCATGTTTATAAGTGTTTCATGTTCATACAAGCAGAGAGTACTCTGAAAAATATTCATAGATTTCACTTCAAGGCAGTGTTCTTTTTTCTTTAATTACTTTCATGATTCCTGTGACATTCCTGTGATCTTCTTTCTGTGCAGTTCTGAGTGCTTGTGAACAGATCTACACTGAATACTGCCCAGAAAATATGACTTTGCAATCTATGTTTACATATGACTTTCAGAACTTTACCAACCTTCTTTACCATCTTCTACTACTGAAGCACGTAACTTTTTCTCTGCATGACTGATTTGGTAGGCAAAAGGTAGTATGGAAGACCTTGAAATAACTTTTTGGTATTTTGCCTAAAATGTTTTAAATATATGCGACTAATTCACTGTAATCTAGGTAGTCTATTTCAAAGACAGACACTAGTTTCAACTAGGGCTTTTCTTTAGCACTTACTCCAAATTTCTACACCATAAATACTAGTGATTTGGTTTTTCAAAAACCTCTGTACCATATACAGGATTTTGTTCCTATTTTATGGATGTAGATTCAAAGGTTCATAGGTAGACATTAAGGTCAAAAATACCTACTTTTCTTGAGTGCTTTGAGACACAAGGATCCATTTTTTTCAATTTACCTCACATGACACAACACTAAGTTGAGAGGGGAACTATTGACTTCAAATGCAATCCTGACTCAGCATCTTTGTGTATCAAACTAACGACAACAGGGAAGGCATCTACAAATCAAAGTACTTGATTATTAAGATATCCAACAAAATGCTACAAGGGACTCAACTGGAATGATACAAAAACTGTTATAGAAGCAGATATAGAGTATAATTTTCTAGAAAAGAAAGAACAAACTATATTTTGGGATCAAAAATTCCCTTTACTTCCTGTAATTTCAAGTGAGTTAATGGTGTATCTAATGAGAAAACCAATGTAAAATGGATTTTCTAACAAATGAAGCACAAACAGCCTCTTTTATAGTAGTTCCCCAATAAATTTCCCACTCTTTTTAGAGATTCTGTGACTTACATTAGGTAGAGTCTTCTGTTTGCATTGTTTCAAAACTGGTGTGCACACAGAGCTACAGTAAATGCTGGACAACTAGTCTCTTAATTATCATTTAAAAAGACCTTAAACTTTGTATTTTCCCTTGATGAAGACATGAACTGACTTGATGCTTTCTGAGAAAATTCAGGCAGGTGATTTATAATTTTAAGATATTTCTCAGGTATGCATCTTCACTCTAAAAAAGACCATGTTGCCACTATTTTTGTGAATTGCTGAGAGCATCCAAAGTGTTTGATTCACTTCTGCTGTTGACAAGTAATACATAATTAAGTAATAAACTCCACAGCTGTTTGGGCAAAGATATGTACTTACAGAAGCACCAGATAAGTCTTGAATAGTATGACCGAATGGCCGCAGTCAGCCAGCAGATTTATATAGCTTTATATAGCTTTCTGGGTCTATGTGTTAAAACCTGTTGGCAATGATGCTATAGTAATGCCTTGCAATTCTCAGCAAAAGTTGGAGAGATCAAAAGATCTCTTTTCTAGTAAACAATTACTAAGCTAAAGATGCTTCATGAGGAAATAAAATACCTGCTTGTAAATCAGTTTTAAGCAATTGTTTGCAAGTTCGTGTTAAAAAGTACAGGTTAGCCATAATAACTTGGATTGTGATATTCAGTCCAATGAAAAATGGGTTTCCTGTGTAGAGGCTTTACCTTGGTCATTGAAATGACTCCCAGAAATATTTTCCTCATCTTTCAATTGTATTTCCAGCTTTGGAGAAAACATAGCCATATTTTCTTGCTTTCCCTTTCAATATAAGCACTAAACCCTAAGCTTATTGGTGTTGCTCCATCATCAATTTTGTCAGGGAGAAAATTACTAGAAGCCAGAGGAGGGTTTATATTTTTATCCTTTACTGTCTTGTTCAAAGTCAGTAGCTGAGATTACACTAACAAAATTATTCAAAGGAAGCCATTGAAATATATTTCACAATTGCTAAATTATGGTGTTTTCCTACTTCTGGGAAAAAATATTGAAAATAATTTAAGAACCTAGGGAAAATAATTTAAAATACAATGGATTTAGACAAAAAAACTTAAGGTTCAGGAAGTTCCTAGTTTAAAGAATGCTCAAGGATTATACTCCTATGTTTTTGGGGAAGTTCCTAGTTATATGTTCCTGCAAGTCAGGGATGATACTTTTGGGTACTCAGGAATTCTGAGGTAACTCTATGAAAAATGTTTTACTGAACAATTGTTTAAAAACTCAGATTAAATCCAAAGTTTTTTGTGCTGAGGTCTGATTTTGAGATAAAGTTATTGACTATAAATTCTCTACATCATTATTAAGAAGAAAAGCAAGCCCTGTAAAGCATGAAGAAAACTGAGATGTATTAAACTTTTTTCCCAGTTAATTCTGATATTTAGCATTAATTGCTTGTGCATTTTAGATGGATGGGTTAATTTTCAGAATATAAATATTCTGCACATTTTATTTATTCTGTTTTTAAGCCATACTTTTTCTTCCTTTGTATTCTGAATTATTTGTAATAGTACATTGTACTCTAAATATATTATATGCAACAGTAGAAGATCTTCAGCCTTTTGATTAAGGAATTTCCAAGCTTCTCAGCTAAAAATCACATATCTCTAAATGGTTATAAAATGATGTTGAAGAACCCAGATTTGAACTTCTCATGGATGGGAAATCACCAGACCACAGGAATTACAGGCACTGTCCCCTGCAGCTGCTGACATGACAGATAAAGAAAAATCCTTGGGTGATAGGAGCTCTCCTCTGACTAGCATTACCTTGTAATTTTGTAATTACCCTGTAAATTTGTAATTACCTTGCCTTTTGTAGGCAAGAGATCTCTGGTACAAGTTATCACAGTCCCATGTATGCTGCTGCTGATCCAATTCCTTGAAAATAATTATTTTTTCCTGGCAAAACTATAATATTGACCTAAGTATTTTGGAGTATAAAGCAGAACTGTCTGGTTTTTTTCTTGCTTCTAGAGTCCAGGAATTGTTTAAGATTATTGAAGATTATTTGTTATTTTCTCTGGAAAATAATCGCCTCAGATAAATCTAAATCACAAGTGTTTTGGGATGTTTCTCACTTTATACTCTTAATAATGGCTACTTTTTCCTCCAGACAAAATTGCCTTAAGATAAAAGTTTTTCTCTCAAGTGTTCACCTGCTTGTGAAAGTGAAAGTATGAGTCATGTTCAGAGACCTGTAGACCATCTGAGACAAAAGTTAGGATGGATCACTAGTATTTGCCACTTATCTAAAGGTCTACAAGTACTCAGAACAAAACATCTGAATGCACTCCTGTCCATCTTTCTGAATGCTTCTTGGTAATGATATTTACATCCATTTAAAAATTGGAACATGACCATTGAGTTCTTGGCTCTCTAACTGTTCCTATAGTTTTCTTTTAGAAAGCCAATCAATGCATCAGTCAGTACTCATTAAAAAAAAAAAAAAATAAATAAAAATTACATTCCAAAGCTTTGAGTCCATGTCCCACAGCTGCAAAGCCGTCCCATGGCTGAACTGCTGGTGTTGAGACTGGAGAAAAGGAAGCCATTTTTAGAAAGACAGAGGTATAAACCTTGCCCACATTAGGAAGATGAAAAATTGTCATTTTCAGGCCATTGTTTGCATAATGATATAGAATACTGTTTGGTCTACCACAGTAATTAACAGAGTTAAATTTATGCATATCTGTTCCATATAAGTCTCTTCCACAACTGAAAATTTTCCTATAATCTACCAGAATAAGTGGCTTTTCTGTTTGTCTCACTGAAGTTCTTGAAGCTCTTTTTCATTGTACTGTTTCCACTCTATGCAATCATAATTCAAAAAGCTAGTAGCTTTTTTTTGCACTAGTACAATATGTGGATGCTCTCTATGTGTGGAAATCTCACTTCTGTGTATTTTAATAGAAACATATTAAATGTTAATAGAATGGAATATTAATAGAAACACGTTTATTTTGAAACAGTGCAAATAGTTCAAGAAGAAAATTAGGATTGTTATTACAATCAAAATTTGTATAAGTCTAGCTTTTCAAAGCAAACATCCAATGTCACTGTCATAAAAAGTTGCATCATCAAAATGAGCACCTCCTCTTTTTATGTAATTGTCAAAATTTATATGGTAGGTTCTACAGAATTTGTTAATTGAAAACAGCAGGTGAAGGGTAGATGAAAGAGTAATACAAAAGGTCTCTAGCAAGAAAGAAAAGATACTGACCTAAGATATTCCAAACTTCCTCTTCTGAGAGGAATGAGATCATGAATTTCACCTTGAATTTTCTACAGAAGGTAAAACATGAGTGTAAAGAGCCATAATCGTTTAACAGCTGACAATGACTCATTTAAATGATTTTTAGGAATCTACTCTTTTTTGTTTTATTTAGACTACATCCTTGACTAAGAGCACCTTTTTCTACTGCTGCACAAAGTTTTCAATTTTCTGCATTATAAATATAAAGTGGTCATGCTAGTAAAAAAATGTGATTTAATTCCTTTAGGTATTTGCAAATTTACCATTCCTCATGCTTTCATAATTCTGTGTTAGGGCTGGTATATCTTTAATGTTCTGCTAGTTTTTTTTCTTTGTGAATACATAATATATTTGCCATGTGTGGGTATATGTGAACCCCTTTGCCATCTGAATATTCCTGTCTTGAGGCCATGTTTGCAACACAAGTCTCAGCAGTCTGAGGTAATGTAGGCTTAGCAAGTGCTCACTAATTAATTTTTTGAAGCAGACTAGAGGAACAATTTACTGATTATTCTTTCAGCTTTATTTTTTCAGCTTTATTTATGTTCTATGGCCCGAGATATCTTCAGGATCACAGGCTTTTCAAGAGCGCTTCTCTTGCTTTCAAGATGTACAGAGCTTTCTTAGCTGTCTGAATACAGGCAGAGTTTGTGATAAATGCTGCCTCTTGCAGTTCTAGAGACTGCCTGCTGTCCTCCACTCCTGGTTAATGCCTCTCAGCATCACTATAAATGTAAGGACAGCGCTCATTCACTAGGGCCCAGGCTGCCTCCTGAGAATGATGGTTGGACAATCCAGCCTAGGGAGCTGCAGCTGTCTAAGAGAGTTAACACACCAAAGGGATTAGAGAACGTTAGAAATGCTTAAGCTGCTTTCTTTTTTGGGTCCCACTAAATTATGCAAGAGTATTATCTCTAGAAAAAGTATACTACTGAAAAATCACTGTCTGGTGTCAGAGTCTAAATTTAGTTTTTGGACCTAAAAGTAATTCTGTATATTTGTGTATTTCCTAGCTGTCATGTGGCCCATGCTTCTGGTCTGGGACACTGACAAAAGGTTTTGGAAACTCCTGCCTCTGAACTGTGCAGTAAATTACACAGTCAGCAAAATGCAGTGATGATTATAGAGTTTACACCATTGATAGAAGTCTTGGACTCTAACATTTTCATTGCCGGTGCCAGAAATTGTTTCTCTTTCTTTAGGTTTCCTTTCCTTTTCTTTTAATTTATTTGTTTTATTATTTAATTACTTAAGTATTTATTTATTGATGATATAATGTGTGATTCTTATCTCATGGTTGCATAAAGCTTACAGTGATGATATTAAAGAACATATAGTTTTATAGATGGCTTTGTAACAAGCATATCTATAGACAAAGCTCATGTATTTCCATGTTTATATAAAGAACTCAACAAGTTTGGGTTTGGAGGCCTGAATAAACCCAGGTCAGAATCAAGTGCTTAGCTGCAGAACTGTATTGTCATGTTTATTCTGCTTCTAGTATCTAGATTTAAAAATTTAAATACTTGAATACCTAAGAATGGATGACTATAGAATCAGAATAAATCCTGAGTTGTTCGTCCTCCATTGTAATACCAATAAGTACAATGTGGTTTCAATAAAAAATTTCTACATACTGCATGCAATTTTTATATTATAATGAATATGTTTAATTTGTTGGCATTTTCGATTAATATTGTATAATTTTCTTACTAGATTCTTATTGAAGCTTACATTCAAGTCAGCTTCATTTTTGCTCTTCTGTTTCCATGTCTTCTCTTCTTTGTAGCTTTCAGATTAGCAGACCTGAATCCACATAGGTTGGCTGTACTCCACTGGAACTGTAACAAGACACTTGTCAGTCTGATCATATCAGATTTTTTGCAGACTTTTGGGGAAGGAAGATTGTTTGTAGAGTCTGAACAGCATGCTGACCAAAAAAAAATCTGTTACAGGAAGTTGGACATATAATATCCAACCTTGAAATGATAATCCAGTGTGGTACTTTTTTTGCTACACAGAGGCTGTTTATTAGAGTGTGCTTTCAAAATAAATGAATTAATTTTTTTTTCCTAACCTGGTACAATCTTTTATTCTTACCACGTCTTGTCCAAATAGTCGTTGATTTATCATTCTACAGAGAGATTACTGTTTGAATAAGAAGTTTTTTTCTGTTCCATCTAGTTTTTCACTCTGTATCATCCTTACTTGACCTCCTTCAGTAGCAATGTTTCTACCCTCTTCTTCTGCAAGATTAATGTGAGCTCTGAATATGAATGTACTGTGATAGGTATTAATTATAATTCCTGATTATGATGAATATAGGAATGGATCTGCACTAGAATAAGAAGATAGTGAGGTTGGAACAAAAAGGAAGGGTGGGGTATTATTCTTCAAAGTATTAACTTTTTCTGTGTAGTACCTACCCCTAATAAAATTATTTTTTTGTGCAGAGATGAGATTTCCCTCTGCTGTCATGTATCACACAAACAGATCTACTGACCATTCTCTGTGCACTGACTTAAGTTTTCAGATGCTGTATACCTTTCCCACTGTGCAGCTTCTGGTTTTGGACCTGGGCCAAGAATTTTATTGCGAATTCATGGGTAGCAAAAGATGGATTTAATGTGTACTCAGAGTCAATTACTTCACTTGCTGAACATTCTAGATCAAGTTTTCTACATAATGAGATTATTTCCTTCTTTCCCATCCTGTGGAAAAAAATCAGTTGTATTTTTGTATAGCAAGAAAGGTGTGCTATTACTCCTGCATGCATTGCATCAATTCTCTATGATTCCAACTGGAATTGTGAAGAAATAGGTTGCAGATTCCATTATATATGTGAGTCTAAACCAATCAAATATATTATTTTTAAATATATAAACAAATGCACTTAATTGGGATATTGGCTAATATATTCTTTTTTAGAAATCACATGATTGCAGTATTTAAGTGTATTTAACTATATAGTTAAGTGGAATTCACAGAGTTCGTAATATGTGTGCATGATTTTTTTTTTCTCCTTTTGGTTTTAACATACAGAGAAGAAAATACGGAAATTATTGATTCTGGAAGCAGTTCTATGACCTTTTTATTGCTTGATTCTGCCCCCTTCCCCCTCCCCTCCAAAAAACAACAAACAAACAAACAATCAAAATATTTACTATTTTATTTCTTAATATTAAGCTGGTGAATTTGTTGGAAACCTGATATCCAAGATAGACCTTTGATGCAATATTGTCAGTAATAGTGAGTGATTTTTCAATAAGTAATTAAAAATCACTTGCTTGTCAAGGTTTAAAAATCCAAGATTAATTAGCTTTAATGAAATTGCTTAAAAAGGAGCAAGGAAGGGAAAGAAACTATAAAGGGAAAATGTTGGGCAGATATTTGTTCTGTTCACTTGTTTCAGAAATGGTGGTCCGCTAAACTTAGTACATATCACAGGCTTTTTTGAACTTCAGAAACACAGCTGCATTTTAATTTAAATTGCTACTTTAGCTAAAATTACAAATTTATATAACAGTAATATATCTTCAGTGACTTAACACACATATTTTAATTGTGTTAAAAAATGTACTTGCAGCTGTATTTTATCACATCCACATTTCAATATATTGCTGAAAATTCCCACTATTATCTGCAGACACAGCAGTCATTTCATTTCGTTCTGTGTGCTTTCCTTTCCTTATTTGTGTGCTTAAATGTCCATGAGAAACTGAAAAATAATAGCCAAATTATTTTTTTATTGTATCCTTTTTATCAGTCTTGGCATAAGAATGGAAGAAAAATCACTTCAGAATGCCTCTCAGCCTCTCCTCACAGGGCAAAGGCTCCATTCCCACTGCCTTGGTGCTTCCTCTCATCTCCAGCCAGCTTGTGGATGTCTTCTGTGCATGCAGGGTGATATTCAGTATGTGATCTGATGTACACAGCAGAGAGAGGCAAATCCTTTCCCAGGCTCTGGGGCTGTCTTGTAGCCATGTGCCCAGACGATGCTGTCCCCTGTGGTTGCCCATGTGCATGGCTGGCCACTAGCTGCCCTCTGTGGCCACCCCAAAGAGCCCCAGCCTGCACCCCAGAGGGTTCTGCCTCTCTGGGAAAGACATTCCTCTTGCCAAATTTCTGTCATAGTCCATTTGGTCAGTTGTCATGCCTTCAAGTATAAAAACTATTCAACAAGAATTGTTTTGAGTGTAAGTAACAGTGTCCAAGGTAGTCATGTGAACAAAACTTTGCTGTCCACAGAAGGTACAGTAGAACAAAGATGAAAGTTCAGGCAAGCAGGACCAAAAATTAGTGGTCTAGTTATAAATTGCTTAAAATCACAAGATTGCATCAGGAATTTAGTTAGTCTTTCAGGGTGTCATATCTAAGTGTTCACCAGTACCTAGAAACTGAAGGCTTCTGTATATTTGTTCTTCAGGAGAGTTGCAATATAAGCAAAAGGAATCACCAGCAGTGATTCTGTACTAATCTGGAATGGAAAATGTCCTCACATATCAGGTCAACCATCTCCAATATTTTTTCCCTTATTAAGAAACTAAAAAATCAGGAGATTGCCATTAACAAAATTATTGGAAATGTTTTTCTTTCCTTTTGTTGCTTCTGTAGATGTAGTTATGCAGCTTGTGGAGCTTTGATATTATTTTAACTAAACATTATGATAACAAGAAATGTTTTTAACACTGTCCTCAGTGGCTTTGAGGCCTATGGTAAAATACATTGCTTGTTGTCTGGTAGTGGTTACAGTGTACCATCAGGCCAACATCATTCCATTTAAGAGACATGTTTGAGGAAAAGCAGTTTGTCCTTGACTTTTACCTGATAGCTGCAGAAAACAAAAGCTTTTTTAGTTGTGAAATTCCATGTAAATGATTGTGAACCTATTGTTTATAATTATTACATGAGTAATGCTACTAAAATATTGTGAATACACGTAGAAATTAACTCATCTTTCCCTCTTTATTTTATTTACACTAATATCAGTTAAAACCTACTGGGGAAGGGGGTGTATTTTTTATCACTTTCAAATTTTATGATTAATAGCCTCTCTAGCAATCATTTCTTCCTCGTCGTCTTCCTCTTCGTCGTCTTCCTCTTCGTCGTCTTCCTCTTCGTCCTCTTCCTCTTCGTCCTCTTCGTCCTCCTCCTCTTCGTCCTCCTCCTCTTCGTCCTCCTCCTCTTCGTCCTCCTCCTCTTCGTCCTCCTCCTCTTCGTCCTCCTCCTCTTCGTCCTCCTCCTCTTCTTCCTCCTCCTCTTCTTCCTCCTCCAGTCCATCCTATTTTTGCCTCTGGAAATGCTTGAATTCTCTTTGCTATTTCTTCTCTTTCCCTTCTTAAGAAGTCATCTAGTTCTGTGGCATAGAAATAAAGTGAGATCTATGTTAACAAATTCTTGCCATTTTCCACATCTGTTTCTTTTTTCAATTATTTCTGTCTTAAATTTTATATTCTAAGTACAAATCCTACAGTTAATTTCTGAAAACTCTGTAGAAGACACATAAAATTAAGGATATTTGAGTATAATCTTCTATGAGGTATTTACATGCCAAAAGTACCTTCTGTTTTCTTTCGAGCAAAAGATCTTCAAATTTATTGCATGAAGAAAACAAAGAGGAAAAACAGAAATAAATTAATGGAACATACCCACTGTGGCAGAAGACACTATCCTTTTATTCATATTATAAACCTCTATATACTCATCAAAATTCTCCTTACATTGTTTTCACTGCAAGGTTACATTTACGTTGTTTTAAGTGCAAGGTTATTCCAAAGCCTCATTGCTCTGATAGTTAGAAACATTACTATGTTCTTTACTTATGTTATGTTTTGCATTTATCTTACAAAAGAGATCTGGTAAGACTACCCCACTAGACTTTTTTTAATGTATTTTTAAACTTCTGGATGTTGTGGAATAGATGCATAACTTTCTGCCTCCTGACTTGAGTGTAACTTAAACTAGGGACTATCCTAGATCTGATGGATGGTTTGTCTTGTGATGAGGACTAAAATAGTGACCAACTCTATATATTAGTCCAGCAGAAAAATTCTTTCTTTACAGTGGAAATGTTTGACTTAATGGAAGGAGCAGAAATCAGAAAGCAGCAAAAAACACTAAAGACTAATTTCAACCTCTTATGTTGTATTACAAGATTTTGTTGATCCAGTTCTGAGTAACTATGGTTGTTTTCACACATTTGTCATTTTTTAGGACAAACAAGTCAATGAAGTCAATGAATGAATGTTTCATGTTGTTCACAAACTTTTTTACAACAATTTGTCAGTTTCACACATTTTATTACAATAACTTTTAAAGATATTTTATAAAGAAAAGGTTAAATAAAATCTTCACAATTGAAATATCAACACTAGAGCATAATTTCTTAAAAAATAACAATCAGTTCAACCTGAAATGTTCAATAGATTTTATCAGCATATACAAAACATGTCATAAGATCAAAAAATAGTTTCTATTGTCTAAAAGACATTGCTCTACAACTTTATCAGTAGTCATATTTCTAATGAGAAGTGCTATACATAAAAAGATGGAAGATATTTAACAGTAAGAATTCAAAGAAAGAGCAAGTTGGAAGGTTGCAGAACTACGCTTGAAAAATATTTGGAGGTAATGTTTAAAATAAATTTTTTTTCGGACTTTCAAAGCTGTAAAATGAAGATTCTATACAGTATCAAGTGTCCTTTAAAAACAGTATTTCATACTGGCATTGTTTTCAAATACATTATAATCTTTGTTGGAGCAGTTTTTTCCTTTATATAAAAAAAATACATTTGTGAGTACAGTTGGTACAAGGAATTCTGACTCCCAGATGATGGATTTACTGTGTGCTGGTTGCTGTTGCATATTCAGAGAGGGATTCAAGTGAAAATCTCACTGCAGGAATATTTTTCCTATTCCTTCTCTCTTGAGAAATGCAATGTCATAACTGACTGTGTGAAATGATATATGGTGTGAATTGCCCTCTGAGCTGCAGAGGAGCTGAGTGCTTTAGAGACAGATAACCAGATAGTAATGGAGATTAATGAAGATAGAGGCAGAAAAAAAAAGACTGCTGTTAACAGAAGTATTTTAAAAATGTGCCATCATACTGAGAAATAAATAGCCTAAATGTTAAAAAAAACCCAAAAATAATGGAAAAAAACCAAATGATGCTGAGAAGTAGCTGTCTTAATTAATCATCCTTTTAGAACCTTAATGATCAAGAAACTATGGATATCGGGCATGGAGTTCACCTTATCAATCCCATTTCCACAGCTGGAAATTAAATTTTTTAGTACTTTTCTTCAGCATAAAGTCAAATGTTTTACCCAGCTAGTTTTAAATGGCTTAAATAATGGATATCGGAAATTCAGTGATAGTTTTCTGGCTGATTTATGTGGAACTTCAGCATAAATGATGAAATTCCAAAAGGTGGCCAATGACCTGAAGGAATACCTAGAAAAGAAGCAGTGAATACGCTGTAAATGTGCCTGGTAGTGAGGCTTGTGATTAAGGAGTGAGAACATGCTAATGCATGACCATTCAAGGATGGATTTAAGAGCTGGTGGAGGATACTATTACATTTGCAATTTGCATTCATGATCTGAATATATGATAAACCTTTGCTTGAATTAAGGTGCAATTGAGACCATACAGCAAATGTACAGGTTTTATCTAACAGTAAATGTGAGGTAGAGAGAGAGAAATAGGAAGTTGGGACAAGGAGGAGAAGGGAAAGAGAGATTAAGATATCACCACTATGCGGATTCCTGCAGCAACCTGCTGGTCTTTCTTTACCTTGGTCTTCTCAGAGGCGAGGATGCCTGAATCTTTCTTCTGGAGGTACCAACTTTGATACAGTCCAAGTCTCAGCTAGCCATGGGGCCTAGATGCCATTCCCATAACTTGAGATGGCAAGTATATAAGCACTTGCTTCCTTGCCCACAGTTTGCCACAGTGAAATTTTGTCTTAACATCTGTTAGGCCTGGAATTAGAGCTCCTTCCTGTTCTGACATCTGTGTCTCTCTCAAATTCCTGTTGTGGTGGCTTGTTTTATAGGAAATTCCTTCTTTGATATTGTTTTGAGAGAGTTATCTACATTCTTGTATGCCCTTACAGAAGTTCAGAAGGCATGTCAGATAAAGGAATATTGGTGGAACTTGAAACCTGTCTTGGGGAGTACACATACTTGTGAGATTATGCCCTCAGCCTGCAGTATTGTGAATTACTCCCTGAATGTGATATTGTCAAGAAACTGCAGAATGAGAACTTCACAGGTCCACCTGCTTTTATTGATTAGATTAATTGCAGGATAAGTGAAGAAGAGAGTGGTAGGTATCCTAGATATCCAATTGTATTGGGTGGGTCTGGCAAAATTTTGGTAACAGGGGAGCTAAAGGAATGGCCTGTGTAAGAAGATGCCAACCGATTTCCCTGTGCCTCATAGTCAGTGCCAGCTGCCTCCAAGACAGCTCAGCTTTGGCTGCTGTGGCCAAAGCTGAGCTCACTGGTGATAGTGGCAGCACCTCTGTGGTAACAGATTAAAAAAGTGGGGAAAATACCCAACTGGGCAACAGTAATTGCAGCTAGATGAGTGAGAATATGAGAGAACCAGCCCCCACAGACAGCAAAGTTTGTGCAGGAGAGGGATGAGCTCCATGCACTGGAGCTGGCATTCCCCTGAAGCCTGTGATGGAGACCACAGGGGGCAGCTGTGCCCCTGCAGCCCACAGAGCAGTGGAGCAGATACCCACCTGCAAACCATGGAGAACCTCACAGCAGATGGGCCTGAAGGAGCAGGTGAATGCCTGAAGGAGGTTGTGACTCTGCAGGAGCTGTGGCTTCATGGAAAGAAGAGCCCATGCTGAAACATGTTTTCTGGCAGGACTGGTGACCCATGAGCACCAACACTGGTTTTCCTAAAAGACAGCACCCTATGGAAAGGACCCACACTGAAGAGGTACATGAAGGACTGCAGCCTGTGGAAGAATTCATGCTGATACATTTCAAGAAGGACTGCTTCCCATGGAGGGACCTCATGCTGGAGTAGGGGAAGAGGATGCCACTCCCTCCTGTGGAAGGAGTGGAAGAGATAATGTGATGAACTGACCAAATCCTCATTCTTTATCCCCTGAGTGTCTTGGGAGGATGAGATAGAGAAAATCAGTAGTAAAGTTGAGCCTGGATAGAGGCAAGGGGAAAGAAAGGTGTTTTAAAATTTAATTTCTCATTACCCTGCTCGATTTGATTGGTAATAAGTGAAATTAATTTTCCCAAGTCAAATCTCTTTTGCCTGTGATGGCAATTACTGGGTGATTTCTTCCTGTTCCTTACCTAAGCCCATGAGGCTTTCATTGTATTTTCTGTTCCCTGTCCAGTTAAGAAAGGGGTGTGATGGAGTAGCTCCAATGGGCACCTGGTGTCCAATCAAGATCAACCACAATAATATATGACCCTGTATGGAATGACCATACCAAAAATGTTAACAGCAATTATCTTTATGCTCTATCTCATTCTCCCATAAAAGGACAAGGGGAGTCTCTCCCATGGCAGCTCCTTACTTTGAAACAGAACTTTCTATTTTCTGAGCTTGAGAGAACAGTGGTTTTGTTGGAGCCAGCTGGCAAGATTACCCCTACCATAAATATACAGGCCAACTAATTATACTATGGTATATAATTTAGGGAAAGATTTTCCAGAACAATTATTTGTAGATAACATGAATGGCTTAACTGACTCAAGATCTAGAGGTTCCTCTCATTTTTCAGACCAAAGTAGCTTGTTCCAGAACCTTTGCTATCTGCATTATCTATAATTTTGTAATTCTTGAAAAACACGATTCTGATGTGCACAGAAATTATCTGCTTATCTCTTGTAAAATAGTACATGACAAAAAAATGTCATAACATTTGGAATGGGACATGACTTTACCTGCACCAAAGATGTTTACAGATTTAGACTATTCCCTCTCCCCCACCCCGCTTCATTAAAGATAATCAGATACCTTTTTTTCTGCTACATTTGCCTTTGTGGTCTTTCTTTGAATGAGTACTGTTGGACAAGCTGATTTATGTTTAACTTGTACAAGACAGTCAAGAAAAGGTGGTATGAAATGTCTTAAACATTTAGTTTTTTTGTCTGCACATGCCTGGTAAGTGGGGAGAAGGTAATTAAGAGTACAAACAGTTGGGTCCTACTCCAGAAGTATCATCATGTACCATGACTGAGCATAGCTGCAAGGTTTCTTCCCAGGTTTTATGTCAAATAGTTCACTGCCGTTTCATCTAGAGTACTAGATTCTCATTAAACCTTTTTCTTCTACCATCTGAGTTCTTTCTCAAGAAATACCTTTTGCATTTTCTTTAGTTCACAGCATTGGAAAATAGTTTTACAACTTTGGATGACATCTAGAAATAACATTTTCCTCATAAGCATCTTTATCACCATTCTTCAAATTCTAATTATTTCTCCATAGTTGTTTTGACTATTATTTTTCCATTGCACTTCCAAAAGGTCAGTTTGATTTAGCTTGATGTAATCAGCTGGAATCTACACAGTAGACAGAGGTAGTTTGAATATTATCCTCATTCCTTAAAGGTACCACACACTAAATTTCTCAATATCAAAACTAGATTGGATTGTAGCATCTGTTGGTGCCATTGGTTTAGATTTTTGGTATATAAGTAAATTTTGATTACTTTTACAGATTTTGCTTAGGAATAAAAACCCACACATTAAACAGATTAAGTAGTCTTGCAGCCTCCTTATAAGGGTAAGTTCCAGAGCATAAAGCTGTGTCAGGGAAGGCTTAGGCTGGATATTGTCACCCAGAGGGTGTTAGACAGTGGAATAGGCTCCCCAGGGAAGTGGTCACAGCCTGAATGAGTTCAAGAAATGTTTGGATAATGCTCTCAGGCACATGGTGTGACTCTTGGGGTGTCTCATATAGGGCTAAAAACTGAACTTTGATCATCCTTGTGGGTCCCTTCAAGCTTGGGGTAGGCTGTGATTCTCTAACAAATATTAAGTTTAATTGGTATAAACCATTCAAGGATTTCTGCTTTGCAGCACTTGCAAGATACCTGATTTTTAAATGGATATCAAGGAGCATTGCAGGAGCTATATCCAAGGTATCTCTTAGAGTGGAATTAAACAATGATAAAAAAAATAAAAAATGAATTCTGCATCAGACTAAAACAAAATAAAATCTCAGGTTGAGTGTAGAAAGTGTTTCACTCTGCTTTTGTTAGTTTTTTTTGGTTTTTTGTTAGGGATAAAATGGTGGTTTTTCCATGAATATTGCAAGATAAATCATCGTTTCTAAAAAGCACTTTCCTTTTTATCAGCTGAACTTAGATCTGGGTTCCTGCTTTCATAAGTGCACCTGTGCTCAGATTCTTAATCTTGTTTTCCCATGTCTTCCGGTCACTAAAGTTCTGGGCATCTAAAACATGGATTGCAGCTCAAAAAGAAACCCTCAGTTCCTACTTTTGTCCTTCAAACCAGTTTCTCTGAATTACCCCACATATATACCTGAGTACCTGGGCTGAGCTCAACTCTAAGGTACACTAGGTCAAGAAGCCAGATATTTATTTGAGGACTTTATATGCTATGTGAAACAACGCAAATGTTTTCCAATATTTGTTCTCTAAACTGACATAAATTAAAGAATAGCTCATATATTAGTACAGGAATTAAATGTGTCCTCGTTACTCTGGGTAAAACTGTGTTCTCTACATATCAAGTGACTATCAGACAGATAGCAATTTTTAATGTGGTTTGCCTAAAAAACCTTACAAGGGGCATAACAGTGATTAAGCTTGCAGCAAATTTATGAGATTAGGGAGCATTATATACAAGCAATATTATTAGCCACTTATGTAATTTGTAAATGTCACAGCTGCTGCTAATTCATGAAACATGTTTCCATAACCAAGCTAACTTGGTTATTTTCTGTATGTGAATTTTATGAATTTCAAACCATGTACCTTTTCTGGGCTTTTAAGAAAAGTGTACTTAGATTTGCAAGTGTGAATTCTGCAGTGAGCCCTCTGTGCCAATATCCTTCAAGACTAAGTCAGAGCTCCCTGAGGTTCTGGATGGCATTTTTTCTTCTTGCTTTCAATCACAGATACCTACTTCTATGTTTCCTCATAATGTTCAGTTGCTTTGACTTATTAGATAGTGGTAATAGCAATACTATTATTAGCAAGATTAGTAAAAAGTCTTTTATCTGACTTTAGGCCCCTAACTCTTTGATAATCACATGTGGCACTAGACTTGCTTATGATACAATACTTGGGTACAAACCACCTTACCTATGTGGCCAAAAAATGCGCCTTTCTCTGTTCTCCCTCCCTGCATTATTATTATTATTGTTTAATGAGAAAGCTTTATAATTTTTTAAGGAAAGTTCATGGAACAGGATTATTCTGAATTTATAGATACCTTGAAATTTCTCTGAAGAGCTGCTTTCCCCCCTCACTGCCCTCATGAGGGCCCTGGAGGCTCAGGGAAAAGGGAGTTTACTTGCCTGTACTGCTAGATCCAGATCACTAAATATCCAAACCTGAACAAAAAGAAGGAGAGAAAAGTGCAGAAAACATTAACATGATACTGTTTTCACAGCACTGTCAAATTAATTTTTTAAACAGCCTTAATCTTTGAAGGCTTGCCCTTTATACTGTTCATGAAGAGCAGCATTCCCAAGACAAGTAACTGTAGTGTCTTGAGACTGTGCTTTTATTCTAAAGCCACAGATGCAGCAACACTGGATCACAGACTGGCAATGTCCTCTCCCCATATTAAAAGGTTTGTAAATTCCAGTGAGAGATTGAGTGATATGCTAATAGCAAAAAAAGATGTGATAATTGTAAAGCCCTCGGTTGTCCTTTCTATTTAAGCCCTTATAGATCTTTTTCTCTGGTTATGATTATGTTATGAGTAAAGTGTGGCTGGCTCATGCAAATGAGGAGGAGTTGTTGAGTGTGGTGGAGAGAGGTTCTTTTGGGGTTGGCGTTTCTTTTGACATGTACTTTTGTTGCTCTAGTGTGGTTTTGAACCCCTTTCTGTTCTCCCTTCAGTTCTCCCCACTGTGTGGTGGCTGCCTGGCAGCTCTGGCTGACCGGACTGTCAGGGCATGTTGGGGAGGGCAAGTGGTTGCTCCTTGTGGGAGGTGGCAGGGAGTGGGGGACACTTGTAGCGGGGAGGCCTGGCAGGGCAACCCTGCACCACGAGTCAAGGTGTGAGAAGAGCTCCACCAATGAAAGGCACAGAAGGACATATAAGGGCTGTTATGAATATTAATGAGGCTGATGTGCTCTGGGGATACAAAAGATGCCCTTTTGTGGGAGAGCCTCTGGGGAGCAGGAGTCTCACTGCACTCCCAACGCTGTCACCCCTTCGCTTTATAATCTTTATGGGTTCCAATTAAATTTTATTTACTCATTCTCGCCTGGGGTTTGGGTAATTTATAACAATTGGAACCTACTTAGTACAGTATTTAATTCACATTTTTAATCAAGGATGTCTTGAGCACAGATAACACTCAAAACTATTTCCAGACATTTCAGCATAGTCTATATGATTTGCATTTGGCATCCCTGCTTAGCCGCAATTCTGTAATCTTTACCTGAGACTGGACTTTTGCCTTGACAGCTTTTCCTCCAGACAGTGTAGGATTTTTAAGATTTGTATCCAGCTGCAAATAGCAATTGGATTTTTGGAGAAAGAGGGACAGTTACCAAACTATGTATATTTTCAGGGAGAATGCAAAAAGACAGCTGGTAGTTTGTCCCTTTTAAATTCCTAACCAAGATTTGGGAGCGCATCAACAAAATGGCCAACAATTACTGGAAATTAGGAGGACTTGCAATTTTATCAAACTAATGAGACCTTACTAGAAATTGAAATAAGTTCTTGGTTACACAGACACCTGTGAATGCACAGCATAACCCTAAACTAACACTTCACTAACACTAACACTTCAGCCTAACACTTCAGCTGAGAGTGAAATGTCTCTGTGCTGTTCACATGCACAGAAATCACAGATAGTCCTTGCCTTGGGGAACTGACAATCCAAAGTACATCAGA
The DNA here is from genome assembly GCF_049639895.1 of Pseudopodoces humilis. Taxonomy (NCBI): domain Eukaryota; kingdom Metazoa; phylum Chordata; class Aves; order Passeriformes; family Paridae; genus Pseudopodoces; species Pseudopodoces humilis. The sequence goes on along the minus strand of NC_142203.1, from coordinate 44,346,381 downwards.
AAAAGAAATGCTGATGTAGTCAGCTGAAACACACTTCTGGGTCAGAAAACAGTGGAATAGAACTTACATTTTCTGGCTGCTGTTCTGAGCCCAAAAGGCTCAGAAGGAGCCTGAAGCCTAACATGGTCTGTATAAGTTGTTATAAATAAAACATAAATGTAATTATAAACATAAATACTTTAAAAGGCTACATTGTGTTTTTCATCATTTACAGCACTAGCATCCATCTACAGCTACCACAAGAGACAGTTTCAGGCTTGTGAAGAGAAAACATATATACTTGTTAATTGCAGTGGTCATAAACTCCTTATGGTTTCCCCATTACTTCCCAAATTATTTATTATTCTGTCATCTCTCAGAAAGTACACTTACTTCACTTTTGTTAAGATTAGTTTTCTCAGATGCTTCTTGATTTGTATCATCTGATCTGTCTTGCGCCAAAAATCTTAAGAAAGTCTTTTCTCTGCAGATAGGTCCCCAGCTAGAATGTTTCAAGATGATATGAGATAATGAAAATGGTGGTATTCTCACCAGCAGAAATAAGTGCTACTTTTTTCCCTCTCTTTATGGAAAAACATATTCATATTAGCAAATATATTTAATTTTTTTTTATTTTGATACAGAACTCCACAATTTTGCACTTTTAATTCTAAGCATAGATTGACTTTTGTTTCATTTTACAACAAATTAAACTCTTTGTGCATTGCAGTATTCTAGACCAGCTAGATTTAATTTGTGATTTCTACACCTTGTTTCCAATGAGTAGTGGCTATAGCATGAAAACAATTCTTGGTTTCTTCAATCCAGCTTAGAATTTCATTGTGGATTGAACTGAATTTGAGCAACCTGCTGAAAGTGAAATAAAACAATATTTCTCTTCAAGTCTCTTCTGATTTTTTTACATGGGAAAAACAACTTTTCAATGTTTCTGTGCCATGTCCTTGTTTCACTCCATAATTTAATCTCTCTTGGACCTCAAGAAAACACAGCAGAAATCTAAAACATGTAAAGCAAAACATGCTATCTTAATGGGATAATTAACTAGAAGGATTAACAATGAACCATTATCCTGGTAGTTAACAGAAGTTAATGGAAGTTATGAAGTGATTACAAAAAAGATCATACAGCATTTCCAAGTTAGTCAGAAGGGTTCTAGCTGTACTATAATAAGTGCAAATCCATTTGGTAAATCATGAAATCTTGGCTCTAGTAGTCTCCTCTAGGGCTAAATTATCTACATACATCTTGCTCTGAAATCCTTATCCACATTTGATCCCAACATTTATGAATTCTGTGGATTATATAATGAGTCATCCTTACTTCTTAATTAGAACATACTCTGACTTTTATTAGCTGTGGGGCAACGGGTATTTCTGCCTACTCTTTGGTATGCTTTACCTGCAGGGAAAAAAAGTCAGATTAAAAATCATAGGACATGCAAACTAAAAATAACTAAAACTGATTACGAGTTGAAAAATGTGAAACAATTTTAGATTGACTATTCAGATAAAATAACTTACTCATTACTGTCCTATGAAATGTACCTTGATTCAGGGTCTGGAGCAAGTTGAGACATACTTAAATGACTCTTGGGCCCTGAAGCCTCTCCTTTTCTACTCTTTATTTATTTTTTTTTCTATTCCTTTTCCCTGTAATTCTAGTGTAAGTGCTTTACAAAATGTTTTAAAAACAGATGGGTGTAGGAATAGGAAAATGAGATGCTGGATGTTGAAGAATACATGCATATCTTCTCTTCTTATTTAAAGCTACAATTATAGCTAACTACAAGTTGAATACATGCATATCTTCTTTTCTTATTTAAAGCTACAATTATAGCTAACTACAAGTTGAAGTCTGGTATAGAATAGTATAAGATCATGTTAGATTATGTTATTTCTCCTTCACTTGTGTATTTCTGTATCTTGGTCAAACTTTTCATTCCTATGTGTGTGTGCTTATTTGGAATTATTTTTGGCTTCAACTCCAGAAAACTGGGAGGCAATACTTCCTGGATTTTTCTTGAAATATCCTCATTGTCTCAAAAATAATAATTTAGAAAAGTTGTTCTGTCCCTGAAACAGGGTATTTCTTTTGGTAGGACAGAGGTATAAAAAGGAAATGAGTACCTCCATCCTTTGCCTCCAGATATGCCTATAGCTGATATTTTCACTGAAACTTTCTGTGTATTACTTGCTGGAGGACTCAGTCATTCAATATTTGCTTTTCTTCATTTCGTATTTTTTAAATATGAATACAAAATTTAACATAAAACTTTTTCTAATTAGAATAGTCTTTGCATTTAAAATTAGTTTGGTGACTGCTTTTATAAACAGGTATTTCTGATTTCGAGCTGAAAAGACTTCTAAACATTTAAATCATTTTCTACTGTTCAGAATTTTGAGCTTCTGTTTTCTGACTTTACCAAAGTGCACTGTTGTTTCTCATCTCTCTCCACACTTACATTTTTTTACCCATATAATACAAAAATTTGTATGAAATTTCTTCATCCTTGTATTTTGGGCAGCAAAATCAATAAGAAAGTAAATTAAACCTTTTTAGAGGGGTAGATCCCCTATGTCTGCCTTCAGAAGGAAGTGGGAAAGAATGACGCTTTCCTCAGCTTGAGCCTTTAAAACTTTTGAGGATTTGTCTGGACAAAAAGATTTAATTTAGTAATATCATATGTTTTATATTTTATGAGTTTTGTTCTTTTTTATCTGAATGTTTTTCCATCAAGGAAAGAGGAGGAAAGAAACTCAGAAGCCCCTTTGATGAGTTTGGGTCAGCTGTTCCAGTCGTGTTCCCTCCCAGCCTCTGACTGTCACCCAGTTTTGGAGTCTGGCCTTTGGGGGTGCAAGTGTTTAGAGGGAAGCCCTTGATGCTGTACAAGCATTGCTCAGCCACAGCAAAAACACTGATAGCTGGTGTGTTATCAACACTACTTTATCCACAAATGCAAAGCACAATACCATGCAAGCTTCCATGAAGAAAGTTAACCCCATCCCAGCCAAACTGAGTGCAATATGGAAATTTTTCAGCCAATTGACTGTTTTATTAAAATGTTGATGAAGATGCTAGAGGTGTACCTTCAGGATGAAAAGAAAAAGGCACAAGGGATCGTGTGTTCACAACTGGACTTAAATGAAATCAGAACTGTTTTCATTTACTTGGTTTCAGAGTTAGGCAAGTAAGGGTGATTTTGTCCTGTTTACCTCAACTAGTTCTCAGCTGTGTGAAGCTTTTTTTTTCTCCTTCCTGCCCTAGGCTCTTTCATTAAAGTTCCTTGCTGTATTAAGTGTGACCATATGTCAGTGGAAGTGTTTGGTATAGCAGGAAGGAGCTGTGTGTGAAAGATCAAATGAGAGTATTCTACCTAATTAAAAAATCGTGCATCTGAAGGGAATTCTACAGTGCTTCTTCTAATTAGACAATTGGTATTATTCCATTTAACCAGAAATGTTGATATTAAGTATTAGACTGATGATCACCACTCAGGATTCCCAGCATGTTCCAAATAAAGAAACTTTTTCTTTTGCACTGTATGAACATGCTTCCCTAGCTCTTTTGAAATGCATTATATGTCTTTCATATGTCTACTATGTTAAAAATTTAGTCTGGAACATGTGAATTTACCTGACTGGATTCTCTTTTATGACCGTCCTCCTTCCCTGGTGAAAGGGATGTCAGCACAAGGAAGGCCATCCTTCTTTATGAGCTTTTTCTAGTGCTCAATATTAATGACTGAGACAACTATGAGTAATTTCTGTGCCTGTGACAAAAGCCTTTTGGATGAGAACAAAGAAAATTACTTCTGTCCTTAAGAACAAACTACTTTTCAGCTTTTCAACAAGCTCTGCAAGAATCATTCAGGTTTGGCTATCTCACTGTAACAAAAGTAGTCTGGAACAGATTTTATTTCTCTTTACTGCAACCAAAGTGGGCAAACCCCGCAGTGTAGGTGCCAGTAGCATCTGACACTCGCTCAACTCAACAAAACCTGCTAAACGACACTAAAAAGTGGAAAGGCCAACACAAACTTTCATATTTTTCCACAGCTAGACAGCTTCTGTGCTGAATGACAGAGCTAAAAGCTGTTGTATCTCTTTAGAGTCTGCAGTCAGTCTCTGAGAGGTCACAAAAACATTGGACACAAATGGAAAGCTCCTTTATTTCCCCTGAAATATTTACGTGCTGCTGCATTTCAGAGGACTGACTAATCAACAGGTTTTGCCATATCCCAGGAGTTTTTCACTACTTTTCCTAAGCTGGTTTCACCTTAAATAAAAAGTGTATGGTCATAGCAGCAGAGAAATACTGCCTTTCCTCATTTTGCAGAGATATTTTAATGCAGAGTCCAAGGATATATTTGTTTGCCTAAAACAGGAGGACTTGCTTGTGTTAAGGGCTCAATCATCTCAGAAGTCTTTTCCAACCTAAACAATTCTAGGAGGAGCTTCAAAAGGAAGACACAGAGAGAGAATTTTCTCAATTGACTTAATGGACTACAGTATCTTGTTGGGATATGACAAGAAGATTTCACATTCTTGCTGTTGACCCGGAAGAATGGAGATTCAATGGGCATCCAAAGTAGCCCTCCCCAAAGCACCCTCTTGACATGCTTGTTCTCCTCTCTCAAAAACAAACCCTTCTAGTAAAAAGTTTAGCCTTAAGAATGGCACTATATTTAGTAGGGAGACCTTGGAATTCCACATTAATTAAATTTACTCAAATTAGTATATTTTGATAAAGTATTGTTTTAAAACACTCTAAACTTTAAAACATTCTGGTAGTGAAAAAAGCCTGAGAAGTGAAGGGAGTTGTGAGCCAGAGTATTCATAAATCTCAACACAGGTTTTAAATACATCAAGCATCTGCACGTAAAAGTATGAGAAAGCAATGACTCACCTTGAGCTCAGCAGTGGGGTGGAAGACCAGTTTACTCAGCACCTGAGGCAAACAGCTATCTTTTAATATCCTTCCATGTTGTTTCACAGATTGAACAGAGGTTATTAAATTAAACTGAACAACAATTAAACAAATTTTTGTTGTCAAATGTCTGCCTTTTCTAGAGTACATTCTATCAGTAGATTGCAATGGGATAGAGAAGGAGCTGGAGTATATGTTTAACTATATGACTTCATTTTAATAAATTTGCAATTTAATTTTAATTTAATTTTTAATTTAATTAATTGAGTTCCGGATCCAAAATTCTCCAAAGTCAACTTCAGCTCCAGCCACTGTGTCTGCACTTTGAAGCCTTTTGAAGTTACATTGGATTGGACCAAAGCTGACAGATAAGTCAAAACTTGGCTGCAAGCAGAGGATTTTTTCCTCCTTCAAACCTCTGGTTCCTCCCTTGAGTCGCTGAGAGCAGTCTAAGTCCAATCTGTAGATACTTCAAAGGCTTCAGACAGCAGACACTGTGGCTATGTCTGAGGCTGAAACAGATGGTTCAACAGAACCAAAAGATTTTGGGGCCTCCCAGCGCTTCTCAGTGCATTTTAAAGATTAAAATCACTATAAAATGGAAAGAAATTTGTGTAAGTCTTTCTCCCTTTTCCTTTGCAAAAAATCTGGATTTTACAAGAACATCTGTCTACCTTCATGTCTACATGAAGCTCTTTCCTGTATAAAGCATGAAAAAATCTTCAGACAATCATCTTTACAAAGCCAATCATCCTGTCCAGAGCTCTCTTGGTTTTGCCAGGTCATTTGGTTTACTATCCAAGTTTCTGGTGAAGGCAGCATTCACTTGAAGGATGAAAGATTTAAACGTAAACAAAAGGAACTGAAAAACATTCTGCACATGGAAGAAAAAATATACAATAAAATAATTTTGTCTTGTATTTCATAACTACCTCTCATAATAAATTAAAATATTGTAATTTTTTTTTATTTTTATTTCTGTCTCCAACTCAGACATGGGACGAGGTTGATGACAGCTGGAAATTAAACTAGGTCTTGAAAATGTTGTGTATTTTAGTTATTGGGGTTCCTCTCCTAAAGATTTATTTCAAAGTATTACTCGTTGCTTACATGTTATAGAAAAGATATCCTGTTTACTTCCAGCTGTGTGGTTTCAACTACACTTTAATCATACAAACTAAAAACTTATTTACATGTTAATGGACAAGTTGCATGTTTATCATAATATAAAACTAGTCTTTAAAATATCTAGGTGGATGTAAAAAGAAAATAAGAAAAATATGAGGCTGATCTAAATACAAAGAGCCTTCTGACTGAGCTGTTTTCATTAGACACTAGAGCATTTTTCAAAGACTGTAACTCTTCACCTTCACGATGCACAGCTCAGAAGGAACCACAGCCTCTGGCCGGTGCTGAAGTGAACTCAATTTTAGTGAGAGAATGTAAGACACAGAAGCTCATTGAGAACACCAGACAACAGCAGCAATAGCCAGATCCCTCCACATCTCATAGCAGGAATGGAGCTGAGGGAGCCCTTGGTCACCACCTGGGCAGCTTTACCTGCTTTACTGCTATTCCAATGGTGGTTCCTGAAAGCAGCACCAGCACATATTGCTAGGCATGGCAAGGTATCATTCTGCCCTGATACCCTGGAGTGCTGGAAGTAGCACAGGTTTGTGGGAAAAAAAATGTGAACTAAATCCATTAACTAGATCTTCAGTGCACTGAATCACAATATTCTGATACCTCAATACCAAGGAAATTAAAAGTATTATTTATTAGTTTTGTGTATTTTTGTGCGGGCATGGTATAGGCCACATACAGTTGAAGAGTGAAAAGAAAGAATTACATTGGGCATATAAGCTTAGATAAGGAATAGTCTGATTCAGATATCTGCAAATGGTAATTTAGGTCTTTTACTGTTTATTTTTTTGTATGCTTTGTAGCAAAGTGTCAGCTCTGCATGGTGACCTGGATGTTATGGTTTTGTTACAGTGAAGTCTTTTTGATTCTTGATAGTGAACAGCTTCTTGAAATGTCAGCTAAGTGTGGCTTAGATGATAATGTAAAATTTGAACACTGAAAAGGTTTCCAGGTGTATCTGTATGTCAGATGTACTGGCAAAGGCTTTGCACTGGGGAGAAATGAATTGAAAGATATGACCAGAGGCAAAAATTCCATACTGAAGAGGCTTCTATCTACATACTGTATTCTCTCACTTTTCTCAGCTCCTGGGTTGAATTAGCATTCACAAAAGAACATGTTTTTGGGCAAGGGGGGTGTTTTCCTTTTCATCCCAGAGCAAATACCAGAAATAATTTCTTAATAGTCTGTCATGCCATGGATACTGGCTATGCTTCACTGTTTGCTAAGATGGTCTTATTGCCAGTCAGTGGACTTAAGCCATTGTCACTAGTTGTTGCAAACAGGACTCGTCAGAGCTGCCTGATACATGTGTTGAGCTTATTCTGCTTGTTTGCCTTCTAAGCTCAATGGACAAACAAAAATGGAGAATGGGTGAGTCTTCAGCATCATTTTACATTTGATAAAGGCAGATGTCTCTGGTGCAGATGTGGTACCTGTTCACTGTGTTTTCTGAAGACAAGATAAATATATATTTTTTTTTTCTTGCCGGTTCTTATTAATATTTTTCCATTCATAAAGCTATGAAGTGGATCATGAAAATGACTGCATTGTGAAAGTACTGCAGTGGCTGGTGTGGAGAAATAGTTTCAGTAAGTAGAGAGAGCAGTGCAGAATTATGCAATGTAAAGACAAAGAAATAGGACACAGCAGCAATACTGCCACTGTGTGATTGATGAGAGGTGAACTATTCCCACTTACCTATACCAAAAAATATAAATCTTAAAAAAGGTAGAGAAATCTTGCACTTCTAGTACTCTAATGACTCTAGAAAAACAGATGAGGTTTGGTGTCTCTGTGTTGCACTGCATTCAACTTTATTTCAGAGAAAACTCTGGAGTGAGCAGTGAGAGAAAATTTTAGAAAACAGAAACAGAGAAACAGACAAAATAATAACTGTTTAACCCAAGTGTTCCCTGTTTTCCTGTTCCTAGGTTGGTTTTCTGAGGAAAAACATATGTAGTAGAAAAAGATCCAAATATTGTCCTTACTGAAGGAAACTCTACAGATTGGGCTGAAGTAGTTACCAAAGAAACCACACAGGAAAGTGCTACTATGAGCTACCACTACTATGGGAAGAGGGCTCTCATTCATTTCCAGGGAATTCACAAAGACATGAAAGGATACTAGAAACCAAACTGCATTTAACTACAAATAAAATTAATAGGGTTATCCTTGGTCTTGAATATCTGAATACAAGGCCAGCATGTCTTCTGGTATTCTGAATTACTTTAGAAAACTGAGGAAGATGACAATGTCAAAAGAAGATAAAAAAACCCACAGAAACCGCATGTTCTGGGGGCAGGCTGCAGAGACCAAGGAGTGTGGTGAACTTAATACCCGCAGGTATAGGGGTACCTGAGGGCAGGGGTCCAATTGTGAACCTGGACCAGGTACATGAACTTATATGTGACAGGTCCCAAAACCAACTGAAAGCCAGAACCAGAAACATGGACTATTATGGAATGATCCCAGTAACATCCTAGTCTCCATCCTTTCAGTATCCCTCTTTCCTTGCTCTCAGGTTTATGCCTTCTGTGCAAGTTACGTGAGCTAAGCCACTATCCATCGCAGACGGTTCAGTTCCCATATCAGCTCATATGTGCCCTTCCAGAAAAAGGACAAACCTTTTCTTGTCTTGTCCCAGAGCTGCAGGCTGGATGGGAAGTATCAGTCCTCTGATGACATGGGAGACTGATTTTATCTTTCTCTTCATCAAGGCCTTAGCCTCACTGAAGTCAAAGTTGTAAAGGCAGCAATATATGATGAGGAGTTTTGTTGAAACTGCAATTCTCAGCAGAATTAGGGTGAAAACTCTAATTCTAGCTAAACTCTCCACTCAGGGACCTCAGTATTTACAGCTATCAGATTAGAAGAATATTTCATAGAGTGTTACAGATATTACAGGAGAGCTCCATCAACGACAGATTACTTCTGGGGTTAGTAAATAATGACTTCATTTCAACATGAGTCTTAAATAACAGCAGTAAAATATTTGAGTCAGTTTGAGTTCCCTTATTTGGCCCCGTGGTTCTTTGCCTTCCTGACCGAACTGTCTGCTAGGCCTAATGCATGAGGTGTCTGTCTTTGCAGTAGACAGGCATGCTGTGAGCTGCATTTGTGGCTGATGTTTTATTTCTGGGCAGACATTCAGATGACTGGCACTTTCTGAATACCTGAGAGAGGCATCCTTCCCTTTTCACCACACATTAGTTGCTCATGCTGCTCATCCATCCTGCCTTTTGACGTCCATCATCATTGCTGCTAACGGTGGTTGCAGAGCGTAATTCTCAAAGTCTGTCCATATTAGTATGTATGGCTGCTGGCAGAGGCGGAAAGAGCACTCCTTTGAAATGAGTACAATACTCCTTAGCCCACTGAGTCATACACATCTGCTGGTGGGAGGAAGGTTGAAATCTATAAGAGAAATTAATTTACGAGAGAAACTACTGATTACCATCAAGTACGTTAGATATTTTCAGGCAACACAATTATCTTGATAAATCTTATACTACATTTTTGCAGTGTGATACTATAGGCCTTCTGAATACTGTTGTCACATCCTGACAACTAAATTACCTGAAGTACTGTATTAATAGCAGTCATGACATTCTGTAAAAGCCGCAAGTTCTTTCAGTTGTGCCTCAGTAATTTGCTAGGTTAGAAATTAACAATGTGAGTATGCCTGGCTCCAGCCAGTAGCACATTGCTTAACCCCACTTGTTTGACCTTGTTTTAGCTTCAGTGCTTGCCACTATTCTTCTGGGTTCTAGCATGGAGAAATGAAATGCAGTTAACCCTTTTTTGACTTGAAACTTCTTTTTTGCCTTTTTTTATTCATAATGAAATAATTTGTAAAGTCAATATTGCTTTCTTTTTTCCCATTTACTGAGATATTTGTGGTAACAGCATTCAGTTGTGAGCAGAAGTTCCCTCTTTTATTAAAAAAAAAAATTAAAAAATTGACTTTTCCTGGATGAAATTTTCTCTATCCTGGCTGGCAGAAATAAGAATACTACCTAACCACTTGGGCATGAGCTCTGCCATGGAAGCACTGACCTAAGCATAGATTGCTGAAATCCTGCTGTCCATTCTACACTGGCAGCTGATGACCCATGCTGTCCCTGGCCAGCACAGAGCTATCCTGAGTCAAGGGTAAGTAGATACAGACAGCTGTTCTGCACAGACAGTTGTCTAATCTGGGGTGTTATTTCAGTCAGAAAAGTGCCAGCACCAGCACCAGGAAAGATGCATACTCTCATAAAATGTGGTAATTGAAGTTATTCATGCTCCAGTGAAAGTTCACTGGTTATTTTTGGTAGATATTTGATAAGTTGGTAAAACTTTGCAAGTTGTATTACTACAGAGTTATCTCAGATTTACCTTTAAAGGAAAAAAAAAATAAATATACTTAAACCTTTAAAGAAAGGTTAGCTTTCTGCTAAACAAAATTTTTCTTTCATGTATATTAATTGTTTTCCACATAGGTAACTTTTTGCTGCCTTTTATCACATAGCTCTAGATCAATTTGTATAAAGTGATGGCAAAGATCTAATCAAGAAATAACAGCCTATGGGCCACTTTCATTATTCTGTTCTGAAGAGCAATGCAATAGAAATTGGGATAATGTTATTGGGTAGTAGCAAGAAAAATTCTTTGAGCGGTGAAGAGCAGAGTCATCACTTACTGCAATTTATCTGCAAGATTTTGTCAAATGTAATTGCTTACACTTGCAGGGATTTCTTCATGACAAAAGAAAAAGAGCATAAAATGTAAAAGGATTTGACACAAATATGAGTGTAGCTAATATACATCTGTTTTGACGTCAACTACATCAACATATGCCTCTGACAAGTCAGGCCCTAAAGCTAGTAGAAAGAAATCCTGAAATTTCTGTAGTAGCAGATTACCTGTTTTATAATTAATCCATACGACAGCTACAAGTTGGCTTCATCTTGCTTTGACAATATAATATGTCATTAAATATTACTTTCTCTAAAATACAGCCTTTTTCACTTTTCTTCTCCATCTTTATCCCCTTTTTTTATGTCTTCAAACACTGTTATGTTGAACAACTTCCAAAATATTTCTCCCTCCTTCTTCTCCCATTAGATCTTGACATAGCCAAGAGTGAGATTTTGATTTTCTAATACACAGATCTTTCTCATGACTAGAATTGTATATGTTCTCATGAGAAATGCACCAAATTGCATTCCCCATCTATCAACAGTTCCCTTGATTTGTGGTGGAATCACCATTTCAAGAAGGGCTGAAAACACTGGGTATTTGGACATCTTGTGTCACAGTGATCATATGGTGAAATGGGGAATATAATTCACATGGTGTTGCATCCTGCTTTATTATTAGGTTTCACTCCTAATGTCATGGGCATTCATTTGAATATTCCTTATTGTTAATCAAGACTCTAAGCTAGAGTTTGTCATGGGGTCTGTATTTCTCTATTAGATTTTTCACTTTAAAGAAGTAAGATTTGCACAGAGCTTGATGATTTTATTTCAGTGCTACAATATTCACTGTGGTTGTTGAGTACTAAAGACAATTTTATGTCCTATCACAAGTGATAGAAACTGAATTATAGTCAGTATGAGAACTGTCTCCACCCTTCAATATGTGCCAATCCACCAATTTGTAGCACCAGTTCTTTCTAGGTGGACCTATTAACACTTACCTGCCTTGACTTTTCCACTTCTTAAATAACATTTTCAGCATACACTGCTATCTATTTGCAGAAGATGTAAAAAGAGAGGGGGAACATATGTCACCTACCTTTATTTACTGTTCTTGGTGTTTTGATGAGAAATGTGTATTGAAATGCTACAGATGTCTTCTCTTCTGGTCAGCACATCAATAGGCTTTTGACCACATCTAGGAGCAGGACTGGCATCAAAGTTCCCTGTGGAAACTGTGTAAGTTTTCTTTAGTCATCTTAATAACTCCAGATTTAATTTATGGCAGTGAAAGGGATTTAGAATAGAAACCTTCTGCTGCTGTTGAAATTGTCAGGGTATGGTGTTGTTATAGCATGACTCTGCTCCTGTCTTGGCACCTTCCACATGTGATAAACTGGGTCCTTGTAGTCTTTCAGATATTTTCACTGAGCAGTCACACAAATGAGAAAGAATGAACATCTTACTGTTTACTTCTCCATTCTGTTACCACACAGTTTTTACTAATCTCCATTGAAACTGTTGCTTATTTTTCTTTTGCTTTGCTTAATTTTTGTCAGGATACTAGCTGGTCATTTGGAAAAATATACAGCTTGAGATACCAGGAAGAGATTTAAGTAAATCTTTATTTCCTTACCTACCTGATATTTTTAGAAAATCTTGAATATAGGGGAAATTCAGCACTTGACAAATACTGCAGGAAATTTCTTAAAATTGCTTCTGAATTCCCTGATGGAGGAAACGGGATTATTTGGATTGCCTTTCTGTATAGGAGCAAGGCCTCACTATCACATCTGTAGATCATGTTTGTGGTTGGTTTGTACAGGATTAGATAGTTCAGACCTCACTGAGACCTGTGTGGGTCACCTGCCAAGCAGTGCTTAATATGAGCTATGGTCCGGCTGCCTACAGCCATGTTCACAGAGTGATGAGTTCCCACAGTTTTGCTCAGCTGATGCCTGTCTGTCCACATGGCACTCACTTGCAGTTTTTCTGTGCTGCCTGAGCCCCACAGATATCATGGAGCCATTTCATATATTCTTGTGCAACCAAGCGCTGAGCTGCAGCATTTTCTTCCCAAGTAGCAGTGAAACAAAGAGTCAGAAAAAATGTTGAAAAGGACTTCTTAGACCACTGGATTTTGCTGGCAAACAAAATATGAAAAAAAGGTCTGTGCAAAAGTTACAAAATAATGAAAACAGTCTCTCCAAGGGTCCTGCTCTGATCCCCATGTACTTCCTTTTTTATCTTCTTACTTAATCTTTCCTTATTCTTTGCTTTATCTGTAAAAGAGATGGGAATAGATTTTTCTTGACATGAATTAAAGCTTCCCTCTGTCAGTTGACTTTCCTCCTTCATAGGGTATTCTGCACTCACTGTAATTATGAAACAAAATGAAACTGGGTTTGGATTCAGACATGCACCAGCATTTGTCTGACTCAGTCAGCCACAAGCAACGTCATTTTTTCCAGGTGAGAAAGTGGATTAATTGTTCAGCTCTACATAATTTAATTGTAATGGTAAAATCCTGCCAATATAAAGAGCCCAGTTGGTTGTAATTGTGTTGTTTTCTGGGTCTATGGGAAAATAAAAACACACAGAGATCCTTTTCTTGTTAAGAGACTGCTATTTGTCATCTCTTCTATGTAATACTGGCATGTTCATGATATCTATCCTCCAGGAGAGTAAAATTAATGGGACATATATGCTACCCTGGGTATCTTATTTAGGTATTAGGCAGGATGACTCAATCATAACAGTTTCAGAAATCCAGTGCAGTAGCTAAAATAGCAAACATAATAAGAAAGCTGAAATTTATTCTTATTTATAATTTCAAAATAAAAGACTTAGTGAGCTGGTGGGAGTTCTGCATCTCTATAAAGAAAATTTTAAGTATATCTGAGAAAACAAAATTAATGAAAGAGGGAAACGTATTATACACTCATTATATGTCTTTGCTCTTCCCTGTACCTCAAGTGCTGTACTGAAAAAAGAGGATTATACAGACTTAAATGTACTCCTGTTGAGTCAGGGAATCCACATCCAGCTACCTGAAGGTTAGCTAAAAAGCCCATTTTGTGTGTCACTTCAGTTCCACCTCAGAGAAGTCATTCAGTGAGTTTAATGAAACTTTGCTTTCAGTAGAGGTACCTTATACAAGCCACCTTCTTCTTCTTGTTTCATGACCACTTCCCCACACTTTTTTTATTGTCAGAGAGATGAAAAAGTACTCCTTGTGGGACACATATATTTTGTAATTGAGTATGTTGAGATTAGAGCAGGACAGTACAGTCAGAATTAAGTAAGCAGATATTATATAAAAGACTTCTGCTCTGCTCTGTGACTAGAAGAAAGCATCATCCTGAAACCAGTGACTCTCAGACTGGCAAACATATAAAGAAATTTGTTACTGCCTATCAGTGGAAATTATGTTTGATTGATGCTTATACTGTCTTTAAGCAAGTCTCAGAAGGCATCCTCTTAAGAATGTAAAGGGAAGGGTACGTGACCTTCATATTTGTAAGTAACAGGTGTAGAAACAGAGAGAACAGTTTTTAATCTGTACCCATGAGACAAGAATTGCTGGATTTAAACTAGAGCAACAAAAGCAGGCTACATATTAAGGAAAAGATTTGTTCTAACGATAGATAAGTAGTTGATACATCTGTCAAGTCTATGAAATCTGTATCACAGAATGTCTTTATGAATATGTTAGATGAACGTTGGAACTTGAGGTCCCTTCCAAGTCAAGCAACTCCATGATTCTGTGAAGATCAGTCAAAAATGCTAAAATTCTATTTGTTTCAAGTGAGAAAGCTAAAGATTAAAAAACATCTTGTAGTCTTTTCCAATTTTGTGACTCCACCATTTTGGCTACAGTTTTACAAGGCTTAGTCAACTATTGATGGCTTGAAATACAGAAAGACAGAGGGAGTCACCAGGATCCATTTGTGTGGCACCTTCTAAATGTTCACTGAAAAACTGCAGAGAAAACTAAGTGAAAGCAGTCATTTTGATTGCATTATACCTGGAGACATTTTCTGAACTAGAACTATGAATTTTTGTATGTAAACACTAAAGATCCAGATTTTTGGTATTAAGTTTATTTTGGTTGTAATACAAGTACCAAAAAAACTTGGAAATTTTGTGCAAGCAATGATTCTTTTATTTTTACAGTACTATAATTTTTTCTTTAATATCCCATGTGTTTCCTACAGTGGTTTTTCATCTGGTGAAATATTATTATAGTATTCTAATTTATCAGGGTGTTTGTTGTTTTTTTTTTTTTTTTTACACTGAGTGATGCCTTTACAAAGAGGACTTAAACAAAAAAAGCTCTGGCTTCTCTTATGGTGGCACTTTAAAGAACTGATCTTTTAAAAACTGGTGAGTAAATGGCACTTGTGCATCAGTTGCTATTACAAAAATCAGTAGAGTCAGAATCTGGGAAGCATATATATTGCTGGTAATTATCTCAGCTATGAAAAATATGATTCTTTACTGTGCTTTCATTAGTTGAATACTGATTAAATGGAAACCACTTAATTTTATATATTTTTATTTGCTGTCTTTTTTGCCTGATGATCAATGTATTTCTAGGTTTCCCTGTAAAACTTGAATATCTTAATGAACAGGATAGATAATATCTTTTGAAAAGGTCTTAACAGCTTTCTCTATAATGTTTTGATCTTCTCAAAAAATTCGTAGATATATTTTCTTCTAAAATTAATCTTTTTACTCATTTGAAACTTTCAGTGAAGCAGAAGTATGTAAGTCATGGTCTGACTGGGAAAGCTGGAGAGGGCTCTTTGTCCCCCATTCATCCCACTGTAGAATCACCTGCTGTGCCACCATCAGCTCTCACTCTTGGCTGGAGATTAGAGCTCACTGTCTCCCAGCTCCTCCAAAACCAGCTGATGACCTGTTTCATCCCAGTCCTGCAGCAGCTCTGTAAAGCATGTGATGTATTCTTTGCCCTGATTTTCCACACCCTCTGTATTTCAGGCTGCATTTGCCCCTCTGTATTGAAAGACATGCTAAGCCCAGCAGAAACACAGCTCCAAAATTCTCTCATTCCTCACTTCAAATCAAAAGCTGAATTCATTCTAAAATCCCTGTTTAGCCCAAAAACTTTTGTTAAGACTTGAGCCCTTCCTGCCTTAAGAGGCACAACTTTATACAAGAAGCTTAAAAAGAGACATGAAGATTCAAAAAAGCTGCCTGTAATACTAGGGAAAATTGATTAGCCCTTTTCTGGTTGTACACAAATAAGGAGTCATTCTTGTTTAGTAGAGTACATAATTCACATTTAATTTCCTTATTGACGTGTAGCACTCAAGAAAAAAGTCAAAAATCACATCCTAAAATTGGATTCTGGGTATCCATTTAGTTCTACCTTGGCTGAGATTTATTTTAATTTTTTTTTTCATAGTCAAGGTACTAAATTTCAATCTATTTTCTGCCTTTTTTTCAATCACTCTCTCAGTTCTGCTCATAATATCAAACTTAAAAAGATAAAGGTATTTATCCAGAGTTTTTAAATAACTATTCCAGTCACATTTTCATGGAATGAAGATATCACATATATTCTTATCAGGTTATTGGCAGTCAACCCCAAACAAATGTCACCATAGAGCCATCTGGTGCATTTTTCCTGCAACTTCACCGAAAAAGTATTGATGCTACTCAAAAATCTAGATTACGCTACTGGATGAAAATAAAAATAAAATAATTCTTCATAGCATAGAAGCGTAACAAATAGCATAGAAAATTTTGTATTGTTGTGGTTTGACACTGAAAGGAAAAGAAAAGGAATAATTATTTACTGCCTTTTATATTTTATGAAACAGAGATAGATTAAGAATCCAATCTGACCTGTGATTCTTCCCATACATTTCTCATCTTTTGCACCTAGGGCAATTATTAATTTCTAATTAAGATATTCCAGGGTTATTCTTAATTTCTAATACCACTAGTACTACACATTTGTGGGAATTCATGACACAGGAAGTGCATAATTCAGGTGCTGACGGTTTTGATTTTTGGGTTTGATTTCTTTTGTAATAGATCACCTGGTGATGAGTGGGAAGGCTTGAGAAGACAATATGAGTTTACAGATTCCTACAAAATAGTGGCATCAATGTCAGCTATTCTTATTTCTTCTTTGTTTCTCTTCTGGATTATAATTTGTTGTAAATTGGGTCACTGTCCTGAGGAAAAGAGTAATGCACAGAAAAAAAACTACGGGGGTGTGAGATTCAGATAACATATAAATCACACAAACTGTGCAGGTGATCCACACAGTCATTGCAGACACAGTATCATTTGTGCTGCATCCCTAAATGCACAGAGAGAAAAGACTGACAAAAATATTTGGTAGAGAAGAAGCTCTGTGACAGCGAAGCAGAAAGAAAGGTTTTTGTATCATTAAAGATGGGGTTTATTCAAGGGCCTGTTTTCAGTGTAAAACTAGGGAGAAAGTATATTTCTTCTAATACTCTCAGATATCCGCTTGGGACAATTTGTAACAAAAAAAAGGGATGTTTCCCTTTGGCCTAATTGGAGTCAGCTGCTGCTGTGCTCGGTTTTAGGAAGTTCATGCCATTCAGTATGAACCTCTTTTGCCATCTGCTGAAAATACTGAAGATCAGTCATCTGCAGTTTATTTTTGGATAGGTCATGTTAGGTAAATGGGCTGATGCTTCTTGTGTGCCAAAGATTGAATATTATGCAAAAATAGGATGGGGGAATGGGAAGAATATACCAAAATAATGCAGCCAACATTTTTTGAGCACTGTGCAATGAAACAGAACCATTCAGCAATGCCTTGAATTAAGCTACTTCCCTGGCAGCTCCGTGGCAGCTAGCATGATATATCTGGATTTCCAGCTTTTGTTCATTTGTTCTGACATTGCCTGAAGGATGCATGGGACTTTCTTTGAACAAAAGTGATGTTACAGTACTTGAAAAACATGAAATGGCAAATGATGTCACTTCATACACCTTTTCTTTAATTTTTAACAAAAGCTGGAAGGCTAATAATATGTTATTTTTTCCACTTACAGGAATGCTGTACATTCCTAGCCCTTCAAAGGTGAATATAAGCTCAATTCAGCTCAAGCTTACTTTCATAAAAATCTCAGGGAAAGTGGGTACCATATTTTACCTCTTTAAAATTCCTGGATTTTCAAATACTGAAAACTATTTCTGTATTAATTCCTCAAACACTCTCAGTTTCAGAGCTTTCTTTACTTAAAATCACAGTTAAGAAATGTGAGTGGGAAAATTTACATACCTACAATATAAATTTTCAAATTACAAGTTTTCAGAGGAGGATTAAAGATTATCTGTATTGCTCAGTTTTTTTTGCATTGTATTTAAGTTTAGATGTTCAAAGTCACAGAATCACTGAATCATTAAAATTGCAAGACCTCTGGACTTCACCCAGACCAACATCTTTGCAAAAGCAGGGTCACCTAAAGCAGGTGACACAGAAATGTGTCCAGGTGGGGTTTGAGTGTCTCCAGAAAAGGAGACTCCACAACCTCCCCGGGCAGCTGTCCAAGTGCTCTGCCACTCTTACTGTGAAGAAACTCTGCCTCACGTTGAGGTGAAATGTCTTGTGTTTTAGTTTAGGGCTGTTACTCCACATTCTGGTTTTGGGCACCACTGAAAAGAGTCTGGCACCATCCTGACACCCACCTTTGGGATGTTTCTGTGCATCGATGAGATCCCCTCTCAGTCTTCCCCAGACCAAACAGGCCCAGCTCCTGCAGTCTCTCCTCACAAGAGAGAAGCTCCAGACCCCTGACCATCCTTGTGGCTCTCCACTGGACCCTCTCCAGCAGCTCCTTGTCTCTCTTGTGCTGAGGAGCCCAGAACTGGACACAGCACTCCAGGTGTGGCCTCACTGGGGCTGAGTAGATGGGGAGAGTCACCTCCCTCGACCTGCTGGCCACACTCTGCACCCCAGGATACCACTGGCCCTCCTGGCCACAGGGCCACTGATGGCTCATGGACAACTTGTGATCCACCAGGAGTCCCAGGTCCTTCTCCACAGAGCTGCTCTGCGGGAGGTCAGCCCCAGCCTGTGCTGGCACTTGGGGCTGTTCCTCCCCAGGAGCAGGACCTGACACTTGCCCTTGCTGAGCCTCATTAGGTTTCTCTCTGTCCAACCCTCCAGCAGATCAAGGTCCCAGGGAATGGCAGCAGAGTGGATCAGCCACTGCCCCCAGTTTAGTGTCACCAGCAAACCTGCCGAGGGTGCATTTGATCCCTCCCTTCCTCCAGATCACTGATGAGTAAGATTGGTCCCAGTACTGATCCCTTGGGAATACCACTGACTGCAGGCCTCCTGCTGGACTCTGCTGCACTGATCATGACCCTCTGAAGCTCTGCCATTAAACCACTTCCTGATCCATCTCACTGTTCATTCCTCCAACCAACATTTCCTGAGCTTACCTGTGAGGATGTTATGGGAGACGGTGTCAAAAGCCTTGCTGTAGCTCAGGTAGACACCATCCACTTGTGGACATCTCCCCTCATCTGCCATGCCATCATAAAAGTCTATGTGATTGGCCCAGGCCTGATTTCCCCTTGGTGAATCCATCCTCACTACTACTCTTGATAACCTTGTCCTTATATGCTTGGTCACAGCCTCCAGAGTGATCTGTGCCATCAGCTTTCCAGGGATAGAGGTGAGGCTGACTGGCCAGCAGTTTCCTGGGTGCTCCTTGTTGCCCTTTTTGAAGATGGGAGTGACACTGGCTTTCCTCCGGTCATCAGGCACCTCTCCTCTATTATTTTTCAAAGAAGACGCAGAGTGGGCTTAGCAACAACATCTGCCAGCTCCCTCAGCACATGTGTATGCTTCCCATCAGGGCCCATGGATTTATGGCTTTGTCTGCCTAGCCGATCTCTAACCAAACCCTCAATGGCCAAGGGCAAGTCTTCCTTTCTCCAGCCTTTCTCTCTTGGCTCCAGGGTCTGGTATTCCTGAAGAATGGTCTCAGCAGTAAAGTCTGAGGCAAAGAAGACATTCAGTAATTCCACCTTCTCCATGTCTTCCATCATCAGGATACCCATCTGATTCAACAGCAGCCCCACATTTTTCCTGATCTCCTTTTTGCTGCTGATGTACTTGTTACCCCTTGCCAGACTCAATTCCAGGTGGGCCTTGGTTTTCCTTATCACATCCCTGCATACTCAATGTTCCTACAGTCCTCCCATGTAGTCTGTTCCTTTTGCCACATCCCATGAATTTGTTTCTTCTTTTCAAGATTTATTAGAGTCTCCATGTTCACCCATCTTGGTCTCCTGCCCCTTTCCCTGATTTCTTGGTCATGGGGATATACTGGTCTTGAGTTAGGAGAAAAAAAGGAGAAAGAATACCTGAATATTGACCAGGTCTCTTGGACCCCCTTCTCCACTATATCCCATGGAATTCATCTAGTAGGTCTTTGAAGAGGCTTAGGTTAGCCTCTAAGTTCAGGGATGGAGTCCTGCTTATTGCTTTACTTCCTCCATACAGGCAAGGCTGACACCAGTGTTCATCTTCAGTCCCTCCTGGTTTGTAAGTACAAGATCCAGCCACACACCTTTCCTAGTTGACTTCTACACCTCTTGCATCAAAAAGCCATCATCAGTAATCTGCAGGATCTTCCTGGACTGTGTCTGCCAAGCTACATTGTGCCTCCAATAAATACCAGGGTTGTTGAATTCTCAGAGGAAGACCAGGGCCTCTGATCTCAAGGCTACTTCCAGCTGCCCATAGAAGCCTCATCAACTTCCTTATCTGAGTCAGGTGGCCTGTAGTAAAAACCCACAACAGTGTCACCCATTTTAGCCTGTCCCTGAATTTTTACCCATAAGCTCTCAATTCCTTGTCTGTCCCTGGGCAGAGCTTGATGTTCTTTCACATAAAGACCAGCTCCACCACCTCACCTCACTGACCTGTCCTTTCTAAAAAGTACACAGGAATCCATGACAACATTACAGTGATGAGCTATCCCACCATGTCTCTGAAATTGCAGTGAGATCATGGCTCTGTGACATAGATTTCCAGATCTTGTTTATTCCCCCTGATTTGTGCATATGTGTACACACACTTCAGGGAGGTAGTCGAGCATCCAGGTTCCCTAGGAGGGGTGTAAGAGGATTCTCCATAGCCATACACACCCTTGGTGTGGTTAGCCCTAGGACTCTCATCTTGAGGCAGCCAAACTTGCCTGGTTGGCATGGCCATTCCCCAGGAGAAAGCATTGGCATGAGCATTGCCACTTTGGACCCCAGCCAAGTCATTCTGTTTAAAGCCCTCTCACCAAATTAGCTAGTCAATCACTGCTTTTGAAAGTCCCATTTTTTGTATAGAACACAATCTTGAAGCATAGTAGCTTGAAATAATCAGAAGGCTCTAAGTAACGTGGAAACTTAATGCTCATTTCAAAATTAGTCCAGACATTTTAGGAAGATGAATTCACTACAGGAGCTAAAGGTCTATGTACAACTGTGGGCTACAGCCCCTAAATTCCTTTTCAGAGCTGGGACTTGCATCCCTAAATCTTCTACTTTTGAGTGGTTGACATACTCTAAAAGTGAAGTTTTTGTAACTTCCAGCTTTTAATTACTTGTCTATGTAAGTGCCATAAGCATTGTTGTTGTTATTCCTCCTCAGTACCAGAGACATGGGCCCCCTGGAGCAGGTTGAGCAGAGGGTTACAAAGAAGATTAGGGACTAGACCATTTCTCGTTTGAGGAAAGGCTGACAGAGCTGGATCTATCTAGCCTGGAGAAGGGAGCACTGAAAGAGGACCTCATCAATATCTATAAGTATCTGAAGGGTGTTTCCAGGCTCTTTGTGGTGGTGCCCAGGAATAGGACAAGAAGCAGTGGGCAGAAGATGATGCACAGGAAATTTCACCTTAACATGTGGAAAAAATTCTTTATTGTGTGACTGAGCACAGGAACAGCTGTCCCTGTTCAAACAGAGAGTTTGAGAAGTCTCCATCACTGGAAATATTTTAAAGCCATGTAGACACATTTCTGCATACTTTGCCCTAGGGGACCCTGCTTGAGCAGGACTAGATGACTGCTACTAGTCGCTTCCAACTTTACTCATCCTGTGATTCTGTGATCCTGTGATTATTATTGCTGCTGATATTATTTTCTTGTTTTGACATTTTTTCCCTTTTGAAAATTTTCATAGAGCTTAAAATCTCATTAATTAAAATACACTGAAGAACTCAGACTGCAGAAGAGGTTATAGCAACACATGGGTAAGGTTCAGCATGATTTATGTTGGCATTTATTTTTAAACAAGTTTACTATTTGTGTCAGATTAGCAAACATAAAATGTAAAGTAGTCTTATTTTCCATTAAACTGATGCAGTATGAACAGCAGCAGAGAAAGCATCTTCACAGCTGCTGCCAATATCCCTCAGCGTTGGACTGGACCCCTTCCAGGAGAGGAGCACAGGTGACCAATTCATTTATGATCATGTATGACATGTGCCATCCGTGTGAGCTGTAAAATCCCCTGCAGCAGTGCTATCTGACCAGCTAAGTAATGTGTCACAGCTGTGGAATGCTATTCTTTATATCTAGTTCTCTTTGCATTCTGTAAAAGAGCAAGCAGATGAGTAGAGAAAATCCAGAGAAGCATAGATAGGACACCTGCTCATCTTCAAACAGGCAAACATTTTGCAAAGGCTTTATTCAGTCTTCACAAAAGACGGAACTCAAAATACCAGAGCAATACCAATAAATCATTTTGATATTGAACACTGGAAATTCTATAATAATTTTGCTTATTTACATGAAATGATTTTGATCAGTACCATGCTGGACTAAATTTTAATTATTAATCCCCTGAAGAAAGGCTAACTAATATTAAAGTGTATGCAAGTAAAGACGGTGTTCATGTACATAGCCAGATGTGTTTCCTTCCCCTGCCCCCTTTTAAATGAGCTATTTGTGAGTTAACAGAATGATTACATTTCCTGTTCTAAGTGTATTTGTGGAATCAGAAATGCTTCCACGTGCCACTAGAGGCATGCTGTAGAATTTTGTACATTAATCCCTTGGAGGGCAGAAACATAAATACCAGAAAGAAAGTTTAAGGAATGACATCTTGATGCTGAGCTACCGAATTAGAAAAATTATTCCCATCTTGTTTAAGTAGAGACCTTAACTACTGTATTTGAGTCTTCTACTTGCCCAACTTTATCTAAAATTATTTTAGGGTAAAGTTTTTCCCTTCCCTTCCCTTCCCTTCCCTTCCCTTCCCTTCCCTTCCCTTCCCTTCCCTTCCCTTCCCTTCCCTTCCCTTCCCTTCCCTTCCCTTCCCTTCCCTTCCCTTCCCTTCCCTTCCCTTCCCTTCCCTTCCCTTCCCTTCCCTTCCCTTCCCTTCCCTTCCCTTCCCTTCCCTTCCCTTCCCTTCCCTTCCCTTCCTTCCCTTCCCTTCCCTTCCCTTCCCTTCCTTCCCTTCCCTTCCCTTCCCTTCCCTTCCCTTCCCTTCCCTTCCCTTCCCTTCCCTTCCCTTCCCTTCCCTTCCCTTCCCTTCCCTTCCCTTCCCTTCCCTTCCCTTCCCTTCCCTTCCCTTCCCTTCCCTTCCCTTCCCTTCCCTTCCCTTCCCTTCCCTTCCCTTCCCTTCCCTTCCCTTCCCTTCCCTTCCCTTCCCTTCCCTTCCCTTCCCTTCCCTTCCCTTCCCTTCCCTTCCCTTCCCTTCCCTTCCCTTCCCTTCCCTTCCCTTCCCTGCCCTGCCCTGCCCTGCCCTGCCCTTCCCTGCCCTTCCCTTCCCTGCCCTGCCCTGCCCTGCCCTGCCCTGCCCTGCCCTGTTCTCATATCTTTTTAATCTTTTTTCCAAGTTTGAGTTGAGTGACTTAAGCAGTTTGTGACTGAAAATGGTCAGATGAATTCTGCTTTAATCTCTTATTTCTCCACTTATCGCTTTCCATACTGCACAGCTCTTTGCTCAGTTAAATAAGATCCTTGTCTATGTGGATTGGTAATGTAGGAGATAAAGTATCAACCTGCATGCTTTCAGATGGGAATGAAAAACCCTCAGAGTCACAGCACTGCTAAAGGAAAGACTAGCATCTTCTTCCAGTGGAAAAAAATCCAACCAAACAGCACAGTGAGAAGCATTGGAAGGTTTTGTTTTTTTTATCATGACTATTCCTTGGCAATCTCAGAGAAACTAAACAATTTACGTGTTTTATTTCTTCATTTTTTCTTATGAATATTCATGTTGCTAGAAAATATTGCTCACATTAATTTATTTTGGAGATTTGAACAGGTGTTTCAATCTGTCAAAAAGCTGAAGCAGTAAAGACCGAGTAGAAAAAGTAGGGAAGAGAAGGAGACCTTGTAGAGGACAAATGCTACTTGAACACTGAAGGACTTGAAAGTGTAGGATTAGACAAAATCTTCATTTTTGCTGCAGATTTATCATCTAAATGTATGTATTCTGCAGCCTGGAGAGGGTCCTGTATTGTTCTAAATTATAAAATAGAACAATTTCAGAAGGAAAAATTTCCAGGACATCTGAAGAGAAAAACTGCTGCAGATAATGGACACGCTGTAAAAGCAGTGATTTTGTGAGACTATAAAAACACTCAGTTACAAAAAAGACAATTTCACAACTTCCCTATCCATCAAATGTCTTTTAGCAAATCCAGCGTCTTTCAATCTGTTTTTAATTTGCATAGTGAGACCTATTAGCAAAACAATACCTTTTTTAGGATGTGGAAAAGATTTAGTGAATACATTTTTAAAAATTGTAGTTATCCTTTTGTAAAAACAGGAATGTGATCCAAGTCACATTCTGTTGTGATGGTTGTCTACATATATTGTCAAAATGACAAGTTTTTTGAAATAATTATGAAGAGAACACAACACTCCTTAGCCTCTGAAGCTGTGCTTATGCTCAATCTCTGAAACCCATTTAGAACACTATTCCAAAATGCTGAGAGATCCAATAAGCTGAGGCACACATGGCATGGTACTGATCCCCTGCGCTTAAAGGAAGCTTGACTCCAGCTACAAATTTGACATCATCCAATCTCTCAGCCAATTTCAGTCTGGCAGGACCTAAGAAGTAGGTTTTGTGTCACCTATTTATTAAGTGCTTGCTTTCAACTTTAGGCACTTATTCCCACTAAAAGTTGTGTGAACTTGCTGTTGAGTCAGACAGTAGTTTGCTGTAGATGCTTTATCTGCTCCTACAGGTATTTTTCAGATTTCATTTATCAACATAAAAGATTTATATAATAGTAAATCCACCAAAGTTGAAAAGCTGATGAATTTTTTTTTTCTAATTCAGCTGTTTATGATCTTCTGTCATGAATTTGTGTGCTGAGAAATTCTTCCAAAAGAATTTTTACTCTGTGAAATTCTTATCTATAATGTTGCATATCACAAGGTCCTCCATTAGAGGGTCCCATAACACTGGTATAAGCATAATAAGCTACCATTGGTAAAATTGTTAAAATTAATTAAGTGCAAGTTAAGTATCTGGTATAAACATTGGTATTTTGGTTGTAATACCTAAGAGCAAAAGTGAAGAAACACAGGCACATTAGAAAACAATGCAGAGAATAACACAGATCTAAGTTCAAAATAGTAATGGATAGTCATTAATTATGAAATCTTTGTTTTAGAGTAGTTGTTTACTTCCTTTTAGCAGAAGTTGTTTATCATGTGTTGGACACTGTTGACTTCCTATCACATCTTGATAGTAATGTCACATCTTTATATTTTCTTTAGTTTTATCCTGTGTTTCACATGTATTTCAGACCTTGGAATGCCCTTTTTCTCAATATGCATTAAAATCTTGAGATTCTGGAAACCAGCACTTTTTACATATCAAATAATCTCTCATTCTTTATAATTAATTGGTTTCCATAGAGAATTCTAATGTGGTACTTAAATTATTTTCTGCAAGTCACTTAAAACTTAATTCCATTTTAACAAACTAAGCACAACAGAATTCATATAATGCCATGCAAATTTATTTGTTATGGATAAATTTTGAATTTGTGCCATGGTTTAACTAAAAAGTAGAGCACTGTCAAGCAATTTGTAATATTCAAGTTAGTTGTTATATTCTCTGTGTTTGGAAGAATTATTGTACTCATGAGAAGTTCAGTACAAAATAATTGTTCTTGTAACTTATATTGTCACTGGATAATGATTTTACATATTATGAGTAGAACAAGACATATTTCTAAGAGTTGCACTCTAATGGCTGAATCATCTATGCTTAAGCAGGGAGGATTTGAATCAGGATAAATATTTTATCCATAAATCTTCTTCAATGAAAACTTTTACCTTGAAGGTGCCTTGAAAATAATCTGAGGATTAAAAAATTATGTTTTCTTTTATCTTGATCCAAAGACTGCTATGAATAGGATTCTGCTAGCTAAATGCAATAAAGTTTTTTTCAACCACAGTAATTCTTAAGGTAGATAGAGCATTGCTTCATTTTTCCTATGGAAAGGGAAAATTACACTTTAAGTATTTGTATGATTTATAATGAAACTCTAGGACTTATACTTGCTCAATTTTCTCTACCTTTTGTTATGCCATAGTAGCTAAAAATGATTATAGGAAAAAAAGAACTTTTTGGTTTGTTCTATGAATTTAATTCTTGTAAAGTAAGCATTTATAATTTACTTCCCAAAACTTTCAGGCACTGGAGTGGGAAAGAGGGTACTGTAAAGCCTGCAAGTTTTAGAAACTTAATTTCTTGGTAGGGGGTGGGGAAAGGAGGAAATTATTATCTTTAACTTGAAATTTCAATTGATCAGTATACAGATTTCCTACTGGAAGACTTTTACTGAATTTTATATGGTTGAAATGTCTGAAGAGTGAGAAAAATGGTTCAGAATAAGTAAGAACCTGACATTTTACACTAAATCTAATTTTCACATGAGAAAACCTTAGCAGCAAAACTTCAAAGCCTCAAAGCATCAAATCTGGGGGCACAACTTCTCTCTGATAAAATGAATTCTGTAAACCTTTTCTGTCTAGGAGCATATAATAGGACTGTATTATAGCTCTCACAATATGTTTTTAATGAGAGTTCTTTAACCTGCCTAGAGGCCAGTTACAAGACTAGAGTGAAAAAAAAAATTAGCTTAGTACAGTAGATGTTTTTAAAGCATATGTACCCACTGCTTGAGTATGTCCTTTGTTTTGCAGTATCTCATTTTGATTTTGAGAGTAAATGATCTGGATTTTATCTGGGCCAGGAAAAAAAAAAATCACAGTTCACAGAGTAAACTGCACTTGTTTCCTTACTTTGTTCTTGTAATTTAGTCAGTTGCATCCCTCATTTCATGTTTTTATTTTTCAAGTATAAATTCATAAATAAATAAAAGTTAATTTGTGCAAGTGTAATACTGTTGATTTTTTCTTTTAACTTACATTTCAAGACATTGAGTTTAGAGATGGGAATGGTTACACATTCATACATACATACAGGGTTTCCAGAAATACAAAAGCTTGAAACTGACCCCGTTTCTTGTCAGAATTGGAATATTTTATGTTCATTTGTCTGTGTATTTTGTTTTGCATCCTGGACCCGATATATATTCTTAGAAAATAAAGCCTAATTGTTAGGTTTTATTCTACTTTATTTTATAAAGACTTCAGCCTTTTTGATAAATAAATCGTTACAGAGTTTGTTGAAAAGGATTAGTTCAGTAGTTTAGCAATCTCAGCAATTATATTTTGAGGGATATGGAAATTCTGAATTCTGCATGGCTTTAGGCCATCTGAATTAAGGAAAGGCTATTCTCAGCATTTTAGGATATGCACAGGCTTACCTGTGCTACAAGTTGGTATTGCATTAACTTCCAAAGGCAGTGCACATTGCAGAACTGCATTGTGCTAGCTGGTGTTAAGCAAAAATGATGTTTTTCAGAAGTCACAGATACATGACAAATAGTAGGGAGGAAATGCTAAGTACAGTAAGGGAATGTAGTTTCCCTGGTCTTGAATTGGTACTTCTGAGAACATTAAATGTAGTAATTTTTATGAAAAAAAACCCAACAAAACGACAAAACAACACCAAAGAATAAAATTTAAACAAACACAGGAAATATCAGCCAAGTGTGACTGTTTCTGAGCTTGGCTATTATCCATTTTAAATGAAATCTACAGTAGAATGAATTTTAGTTCTTATAATTGGAAGCTTGTGAAATCATATTCTACATAGCAAGGCGCCAGCAATACCTCCTGAACATAATTCTATGGGATGGTGTTTAATGGGATGGTATATTTTCTCCATGGCATGTTCTTCTAGTCCCCTGTTGCTGTTCCTAGCTGATGCATTTTGTTCAGCTGGGACAAAGAGACAGACACTTTCATCTGCATCTATAGGCTGATGTCATTCTTGGGTTATAACAGCTTGCTGCTCTTCAGACTGGGACCAATCTGAAGGTCTTGATGGAAAAATCATTTCCCTTAATGCCCCCCCTGTTCTGTTTCTGTTTTCTATTGAATAAATTTTATCCTAAGTAGCCTAAAGTGCTGAAGATTTTTTTATCTGTTAAAGATTTAGATTAACAGTTAATGTTAGCATATGGTTTATTTATACATATATATTGGTGGTAGCCTAAATTGTAAGGAAAAAACCCCCAATATGACCTATCCATTTTCAGGATATTTTTAAACTTCTGTTTGATACAATCCAATTATATTTTTTTTTAACAATTTATGGACAATGACAGTATTCTTTGTATGTTACATCAGTCTTGTAGTATGGTTGCAACATTTGTGCTTTTCTACTGTTTTTTTGTCTCATTAGTTTTAAAGGAAATTTGTTTTCAAAGGCTTTCTGTAATTTTTACATGTTTCTGGGGTTTTAAAAGGGCTGTAACTTTCCGAACTGGACACTAAGGGGTGCTGTTTCATATTCTTCGTGTGCACTGTCTGTTGGCTGTACACATATACATGCACCCACATGCTGCTGCTCTTACACTAGCTCAACACCTCTACAAGTTTATCACCAAGTCAAAAAAAGACAACATGGAGTAAAATCATGTGATCTTTTTTGATCTTATACATAACATCTGACTGGCACAGAGCGAGAAAAAGCATCATTGCTTTCAGCTCTGCTACAGAGTCATGGTAGTGATGAAGCATATAAACAAACCACAATAGAGAGCTCCCCTATAATATGATGATGGGGATAGGATCAGAGTAGAAATCCAAAAATGCCTGTATATAATGACAGGGGAGATACTTGAAATGGGATTCACCAATAGAAATTCACCTTAAACAATTAGATTAGACAGCCCATGGAAGAAAGCTTTTCTCATCTATAACTAAAACCTGTGCTGAATCAGGTCTGTGAAAATATGTGCCAGCTTCTGAGGGGACAAGTGGTTGGAGTGGTTGTAGCTGTTGTAAAAAAAATCAGCTAACTAAAAAAGATAATATCCCTCATGTGCATTGTGTTTCTGTTTAATTCTGTTAAATTGTATGAGAAAAAATATGCAGACAAATATTGTCAGAGTGATTTTAGCCATTTCTTGAAAAATAGCATAGCCAAGTTGATGCTTTGTTTTTCAATCTCCAGGAGCCACTGAAATAAATGCAGAAACCTATGGCTAACAGGATTAGTTGGGTGAGATAAACTACTTTACAGGAACATAGTATGAAACTTAGGTGTTGTACGCATTTTTGTAGAAACAGCACAAATTTTGTGTTTCCTATTTGTCTGCTAAAGCTCAAAAAGGCACATGTTTTCCCTATTTGGATATTCCTTACCTTAATCATATTCTGTAACTATACCTCATGGAGTTTTGTCTTCAGCCAGAATGAGTCAGAATTTTTTCTTCAGAAACATTCTTGATTTTGAAAATACCACACCTTTTAAAAGGGAATGGTGTTTACATATATGTAAAAATTATCATTGAGCATTCTTACTGTCTCCTGCATTTCTACCCTTGCAGGGAGTCCTGACCCTGATTCTAAAACTGATGATGAATCACATGTAAGCTTTTGCAGATTGCATGTGACTTGGAATTCTCTAACTAAAATAAGTATGTCTTGCCGGTCTAATTTAAGTAACCATTAATGTGATTAACTCAAAATTTCAAACTGGCATCTACATTCTATGACAGTTTTAAAAAGGAAAAATTGTGAATTTGAACCAAGGGGTGATTTAGTTAGGTACTGAGGTCCACTCTGATGACCTCACAACTCCAAACTTCTTCTGTTCTTGTATTTCATCTCTCCCACAAAGTTTTGCATTGATGAGCATGGGACTTGCACCCAAAGGAAACTAAGCTTTTGAAGGCATTCCATACTGCAGGTATGCTTGTCCAATTGCCACACATGACAAGCTGGACAGTAAAGAAAAAGTGGGCTGTGGCCAGGGGCAAGAGTGATTCATTGGCAGCTTCAGAAGTGTCTGTCTGTCTGACTTGATATTCAGGTTTTGGTTGCTGAGCTTTTTGTTTTGGTCTCGTGTTTAGTTTTCTCCTCAAGGAGTCTGGATTTGCTATCTGAAAATTGAATTTCTTCAAGTCATCTTAAGTACCGATATCAAAAAATGTGTGAAATTAGAAAAAAATTATCATCAAATGTGTATTCAAGTTATGTTCATCTTTTAAAGCTAACAAAAGATCCATCTTTGAATAAATTAATGTGATATTTGAAAGACAAAAATGCTACTGTGAAAGATGAAATGGAAAAATAAATTAGTAAGCATATAATTTAGGATAAGGGTTGTTCATAATGATATCACCTGGTTAAAGACTTGTCCAGTAGAGACAGAAAATATGCATATAACTACTACTGCTATAGGACAGAAATAAATAAATAAACTCTACAGATTGCAGACTTCCTAGAGTTTATTTGCTGTAACTTTCTTTTGCAGCCCTGTTTATACTGATGTTTCCGTTTACTTTTAGAAAATATTCCAAATGCTTTCTTCTGCAGACATAATCATGGGAAAACATATATTCACCAGGAATTCATGCTTATTTAATGAGAGATGAAAGCTGCATCTCTGTTAGCAGATCTGTACCTGGATACATTTAGATGGCACTTTGCCATGGTAGTAAATAGTGGTAACCAGAAAAGTGGGATCCAGTAGCAAATATGCATTGCACAGGTCTGTCATTCAGCATCACTCAGAAAACTTGTCAGTAGTATGTTTACTAATGGGTCTCCACTATGTTCATGCAGTGACAGAGCCACACAGTGGCTGAATCTGGCAGGTGATTCTGGAGGCCGCCCTTATTACACCTGCTCAAGCAGCTGATTTAACATCACCAAGGAGAGTTTGCCCATTGCTTCCCTGGGAAACCTGTTGGATCACATTCACTGTAGAAACATTTCAGGATGTTTTTTCCCCTGTATTTAAAAGGAATTTCCAGTGTTTCCTTTGTGTCCACTGCCCACTGTTCTGCAGCTGGTCACCATCAAGAGGAATCTGCCTTTGTCTTCTTCTCACACCTGCATAATATTAACCCTTCTAAAGCTCCCCTGAGCTGCTGCTCTTGAGGCCAAAGGCTTCTAGAAGTTTCACCCTCTCCTTTTATGATAGATTATCCAAGACCTTTGTTATCTTCATGAATCTTTGCCTTTTGCCCATTTGTGCTGTCCATTATGTTTATGTCTCTCCTGAACTGGGGAGCCCAGTAGTGAAACAACAGTCCGATGGGTCTCATCAGTGCCGAGTAGAGGCAAAGAATCACTTGACTTGGTTTTCTGGCAATGACTAATGCAGGCCGTTGGCTTTCTTTTCCACTGGAGCGCTTTTCTTGTTCATGAGCAGTTTGAATGTTCAGAACATTTTATGACAAAGTGCTTTCCAGACAGTCAGTCTCAAGCCTTTGCTGGTGCTCATGCTTATTCCTCAAACAGGAGAATGGCTTGCCATTCAACCTTCTGTTAACTTCTGGAAGTTCCTGTTGGCCAATCACTCCAGCCTCTCAGGTCTCTCTGGTCTGCAGAAAATCTGTCTGGTCTATCACCCACTTTTCCCAAGTCTCTATCACCTGCAAAGCTGCTGAGAGTGTACTCTGGCCCACCATCCAGGTGATTCAGGAAGATACTGAATAATGTTGTCACCAGTATCCACACCTGGAGTACTACACTGCATACTGGTCTCCAGCTGGACCTGGTGGTGCTGATCACAGCTCTGTGTGGTCACCAATTTAGTAGTTTTCAGTTCACCTCAGTGTTCAATTACCCAGACCCTAGTTCATCAGATTTTTTTTATAAGAACTTTCCAGGAAAACATGTAATTGAGTTAAGTGGAAGTCTCTTGTTGCTGGCAGTTTTGTGTTTTACTATAGACTTGATAAAACTGTGCTATAGATCATCTCTTAGAACCATCTTCTGAAACACAGAGACTAGAACCAATTACTTTGTTTTTTAAACTCACATCTGCTGATATACCAAGCTCATTCCCTAACTATCCAAGAAATTTGCATTCCTATGTACTTCAGTGTAGAAAATATGTAAAAGGAGACCAGTTTAGTTTGGATAAATTTTCAGTTTCCAACAAAGTTAAGATAGGGAAGATCTTGGTTCTTCTTAACTATTTTTTTTTAATCAGCAGTTGTTCATTTTCTTTTCTTAAACTATTGTATTGAAACAGCAAGCCAACAGACAAGTAAGAAAATTCACAGTGAAATAGGGAAAGCAGTATTTTAAAATAGATGCTTATAGAAGCCACAGAGTCTGTAGGTTCCAGAGATATCTGCAACAAAGAAATGTGGCCTACAGCACAGTTTATCACATGGCACAAGGGAAAATGCTTAAAATATGAGTTGGCAAGCAGTGAGATGAAAAGAGGATTCCATGTATGACAAAATAGCTTTCAGGATGCAGACTGAAAAGACATAAAAATCCACGATCTGTCTTACATTTTGCATGGAACAATGTTTTGTACAGCTGTCTTAGTTTTCAATGAGCACTGCAAAAATATTATTTTCAATATGTAGAAGTATGTGCAAACTCTCTATCATGTTTATTAGAGTGGTGCAAGAAAAGGAAGTCGTCCATACTCAAAATGCTTCCCTCGGTTATCTGATGCCTACTTTACTTTATACCATCTGCTGATTGCTGGGCCCATCTCTCCTGTGGACAGATGATCTGTTTCAGATGCCTGCCTTCTCTTTGCCAAGGCCAAGCACTAGCATGGTCTAATTGCCTGTCTGGTTGCTTTCTTGTTGCCTTTGGAAGGCTGTGCTCTCACTGCGGCTTTTGTGGTTGTTTCCATCAGGCAGTGTGGTCCCTCTCAGAGGCACGAGCATGCCAGACAAACCTTTTTGAATCTGTGCCAGTCCTCTTCCTTGGGAGGTGAAGCCAAATATCATATATTTAAAACTGTAATACTTGTCCACCTAGGTCCTGTCTCCTGAAGTCATTACTTGTGGTTTTACTTCACTGTTAAAATACTCTTCGGTTTTCTTGACTCTCAGCTCTACCTATTTTCAACTCTCTGCTTAGCATACTCTGGGTAGGTAAAGAGGAGAGATTCTGCTGTTCTACTTAAGACTGCTTATGTTCTTTTTGTGTCATAAGGAAGCAGAATGTGTTTCTTATTAAATGTGAAATGCTGTTTAAATAATATTTAGAAGCTGTCATAAATCAACTAAAGTCATGATACTTAAAGATATTTTTAACATTCTGTGTCTAGCAAGTAACTATACACTATAGTGGACAATGAAACCTAAATAGTGCTGCTGTTAAAAAAGAAAAGGTATTTAAAAAAAAATATTAAAATAATGGTCCTTTCAAGATTTTGATGCTCATCTGCATACAGTGTTTTCCTAGTAAGGTACTCATCTCACCAGTGATTGATCACATCTACACAGCCTGCTCTATCAAGAGATACTCTGACTCGCTTTTAAACATTGGTCAGTTAAAGAGCTTATTCTTGCTACTCAAGATTCCCAGTCATTAAGGCTAAGTCATCTTCTCACAACAGATAAAAAATACTCAATGTAATATTGCCGGTCAGCTTTCTCTTCAGGCTTTCTGCTTAGCTTGAAATAAATTGTCACTCAGGCGTCAGTGACATATTTCTGTTAAATTACATCAATGCACAACACAGATATAATCATCTCATATAGATAACTAGGTATTCAGCACAAATAGCCCACTTTACTTAAATCCAAATATGTTTTCTAAAATAATCTTGATTTTCCAGACAGAGTTATTCAAACATCTACAGCAAAAATAATGCCTGCACTTACAATCAATCAACACTCTTTCTTGTAATACTATGAAACTATATTACTTCAGCAAGTCTGGTTGTAGGACAAGAAATTAAATCTCTTACAATGTTCTTGAATCTTCTGGTTATCACAGAAATTCAGCTAACAATTCAGCATATTTACATATGAATGTATATGATCCAGATCAATTTACTTCTGTTTCTCTTTTGAATGCCTGTTGGTTATTTTGGTTTGGTTTGTTATTTGGGGTTTGTGGTTTTTTTCTCACATATTCATGTGTTGAATAAAAGGGAGTAACTTTTCTCACACTATACTAAATGTGACCCAGTTGGGTAATACCAGAATGTCATGATATACTGACTTTGTTGGTCTTAATGAACTGTGGCAGAAAAATCTGTGTACCAGCAGCACGCTTAGATATTTCCTAACATTTGGGCCTGGTTTAATTTATTTCTTTGTAATTATGAATGCCTTTCTTATTCTAACAAGTTGAAAACATCCACCTACAGTATACTGTGTGTTCTTGTAATACACTACCATGATAAAAAAAAACTGACCAAGACACTTAGTAGATGCAGAAGCAAAAACTGTTGAAGGGGTCAAGAAAAATTTGGCATGGTGTGTTGATAAAAAATATTATCTGAGAATTATGTTTTAGGATTGAATGATACACAGAGGTCCAATATCAAGATAGCTGGGTCACCGATCCTGCCCTTTTATCAGGAGTCAATATTTTAAAAGAAGATAAATGGATGAAGATCAGTCTGTGGTTAGGACTGCTATCAAACTAGCAGTGAATGGAGAAGGAAAAAAGGCAGTAAGAAGAGAGATACAGGACTGGGATGGAATTTGCCTGTAACTCCTTACAACATGGGAAGGAAATGTGGTAATGCATACCCCTACTTCTTAGTAACTTTAGCCCACCTAATCTCTAAAAAGCAACCATTATGAATTGTCTAAGTGATCTGGAAATTATTATCAAATTATCAAATTAATTTTATATAAATATATATATATGAAAAGTCATTATTCATGTGGCTTTTCCTTTTGAGCAAGGCACCAGCTGCTTTGTTCTAAGCTAAGTTCTTCTTCTGCACTTATGACCTAAGCTATGAAGCCTGTAAATGACATGGTTTAGGATTCATACTGTTGTAAATAGTAACTTTAAAAAATACTAAGATAAAAAGTTAAGAATGTTGAGATCAGGAAAAAAGTCATCATTCTATTGCAGCATAATGATATTTTATAATGAAGAGGTAAAATATAGGAAAAAGTGTGCTTTGAACATAGAGATCCCACTGATTCATGGTGTCACATAACATTTGCTTATTCTCAAAGGAGAGAAAAGCGCCTTGAACTGACAGACAATAAGATAAAGGATTTACTGCTATATTTACTTTTATTAAGGAAATTCTGTTTCAAAGAGCTAAATGGCTTAGTTGATTGATTGCATTCCTTTTGGAAGAAATTTATGACACTTCTCTAGTCAGTCTTACACACTGTTTGAGAAAATTGTTTGATTTACCAATTTACTCATATTTTCCTATTTTTATACAGCTGAATTAGTGTTTTAAAAGAAAAAGAATATTTTCAGATTTATGATCTGGAAAAAGATAACATGAGTTTTCAACTTTATTAATTTTTGCCCTCCTGACATCTGTTTTGAAGACCTTGCATGCACTGAATGTTACGTGCACTGCTGTCCTGCTTTTTCTTCTTTCCCTCTTAGTTTCAGAACTGTGCTGTACACAACACAACTGATGTAGTACACGAGGAAAAAAAGAGAAGATAGGTGCGTAATTGTTTCACGTAACTTTGGAAGCTTTTTGTCTTTTCCTCTGGAAAGGCAAGGACTTTATTCTGAAACTCAATGCAGCCTTGTAACCAGAAGAGTAATTGTGCCCTTTGTAATATTAAAGAGTCCCTCTTGCTGTCTTACGCTCTGAGAAACTATTTTGAGCGTAGAATCCTCAGTTTAAGTTTATTTGCTTATACCCAAAATGTTACATTACTTCATATACTTATTATAAAACAGTTGTACATCTGTCAAACCCATCTGGGTGTTAAGTATTTATGTTGTGATATTTAATAAAAAACTTTACTAAGAATTAGGAAAGTACTTCAATAATAAAAATAATATATGGTATATCAAAATCTGTGAGGTTATACCCTAATCAAGTGGTTAGCATCTTTGTGGCTAAGATTTTTTCCCTGTGACTATTTACCATCCTATTTTAACATATTCTTCATTTCATATAATCCAAGTGGCAGCATTTTTTTAGATACATGACTTCAAAGATTATGGATGTCAATTGTGTTCTTAATTGCATTCAAAGGGCAACTACAGGTCTAAGAGATCAGACCATCTGAACAACTCGTTTTGCAATTCCCTGCATAGTCTTTCAAATGCAGTTTGGATAAGAGAGATAAGATTCCATGAAACAGAGGCACTGACATTGCAGGGTAATGTTTCAATACTAATCAGGCATATTTAAGATTGTTGGACCATACAGGGTGTGGGAAGAAGATGGAAAACTATCAGAGTGTACTCATGCTGTCCTGAGGCCACTGGTGAAGAGTGTGTTAAAGCCAGAGTAAGACTTCCAGTCTGTAAGGACGAAGGGATGCATGAACATGCATATGTGTTGTCTATCAGATTCCTCCATGTTTGCAGTCTACCAGTCATTTTGACCTGGTAAGAATTTGCTTCATGGTCATGGTATTAGAGAGAAACTTCTATAGACTTCAGATATTTGACAGATTTCAGGTTTTGTGCCCATTCATGTAGCCAGGGAGAAGGAAGGCAAATGCAACTCTCTGTAATGAAGGCTAGTTTTGTTTGTAAACAAAAAGACTTTTTGATGTCAGTAATCAATATGTTCCAAACTACTATAATTTTTTTTCATGGCAAGCATCATCCTCTTATGATGAATGCAGATACCTACCTATTTCTCAATTTTTAGAAGCTGTCTAATTTTGGCCATCCTACTCTCTGCTCCTTCATTTGTAGTTTCCTTTTGTAGTTTACCTCTTCCTTTAAGTGACTGGAAGCTGTCCTCTGCCTTCCTGGACTCATGTTCATACGTTTTCCTGACTTTCAGGTTTTCCATGCTTCTATACAGGATAGTTTTAAGGACATAGGATAATGGGACTCTGACAAGTCTTTGCCCTTGACATAGAGTTTGTTATTCAATTATGTGTGTTTGTCTACTTAACCTATGATGAGTGTTAATCACACTCTCTGAGTGCCCTAGTCATATTAATATTTATTATATTTTCTTATGAGAATGCTAAGGATGTCAGGTTCCCATGATCAGAGGTGCTATAGTATTTCAAAATGACCATAGAAATATTTTCATCCTTTTTACTGCAATCTGAGATTTATCCTTGCAATTATAAGAATATGTGGATTGAGTCAATCTAAATTACTTCTAGAATTTCAAAATTTGCAAAATAAAATATTATTTAAAGGTCTGTTAAGAAAGGCTTGGAATTCTTTTATTTCAAGTCTATTGAGTAACATATTAAATTTGAAATTAGAAACAAAACAATATGCAGAATAATCTCATTCCTTATATAAATTCTAAACTATGCATTAATTATGTTCCTGTACAATATATATTGTTACAAACAGATGACGGCAGCACATAAACATTTGATTGTTGCTTCTTTGGGATCACTGGCACAATCAGCTCATGATTTGACATTTGGGAGATCTTGTGGACTTTTCCAAATCATGCTGTGCCATCATGTGTCTCTCTGTAATATTTATTTTTGGTGTGTTATACTCTTGCATAAAGAACCTGCCAAAGAAAATTTGACCCTCTGCTTTATGTGGTTGAGTAATTGCCATGAGTTATTGTCAACAGCTTCTCTAGGGAGAGCTATCTAACTCTGATGAACTTGAAACATTAGCTCAGAACGTGCTTCTGTTCTCATCCACTGTAAATTCATGATATGTGATGTCACAGCTGTTCCTCAGTCTCTTGCATGTTTTCCTCACATGAGCTGTAAGAATTTTGACTGTAGCTCTCATGCAAGCCTTCCATCAGGCATGTTTTCATCACCTTGGGGGTAACTCTAAGTCTGAAGGATTCCTGTAGGACTTTGTTTATGGTGTGCTGTAAACTGAACACAACACTGAACAAAGTTTCAAGTGCATCTTCTGGAAGGCAGCTCTTCACTGTCATTGATCCTTAGAGGCCTCAGATGCTTAGGTTTGTAAAGTGAGTTAATAAAACTCATCCTGCTGTTTTCAGCATCTTACTAGAAATGCACATACCATTAGTGAAAGCAAGGGACACATGAGGGGATTTTAAAACCAAGGTTTATCCATGCCTAAATGAAGCACTTGCTAAATCTCAATCTCTTTAATCCCACAGAGATTCCTGCTAAAAAGCCAAATTTTCCCTCCAACCCTAAAAACAAATGTTTTTTGAAAAAATACTTTTCTCAAGGCATTGGAATTCTCTAGCCCATCTCAAAGAGTTTTTATTTTTAATTAGAAAACCAATGGCAACTATTACAGTTCATTGGGGAAATAGCTCTACGTAGACAGCATTGTTTCAGTGTAAATGTAATAATCTACTTTTTTTCTTTTCCAGAAGGCATTTCAATATTTTGGTGCATTTTTTCAGTCTTTTTTCTGCCTTAAAGATGAGGCTGACTGAGAGAGAGATGAACAACTTTCTTTGAATAATGACAACTTCTTGTCAATTTAGTATCTTTTCTTTCACGATGCCTATTTGCAGCTTTGGCACTATGATCCACTCATGCTCCTGGGAAAGCAAATCAGTGTCCTGACATCTTGCATGTGTTTCACAGAGCTGCTTACCTGGATGGAAGAGAGTAGTTAGCACAAGCTGCTCCTGGTGCCTTGAGGCATGCCCTGGTCTTTGAGAAGCACTCTTCTAGGCAGTTTTCATGTGCAATGTGCCAAGCCAAGAACCAATCAGGACACACGGCGACCTGCCTTTCTCCAACATTTTACCCTCTTTTCTCAATAAAGTCTTTTCTTACCTAGGAAGGTTAATTCTTGCATCTAGGCCAGGGTCCTGTCATCTGCAGAGTCAGATCACTTGGAACTGGGTCACAGGGGCCTGTCAACAGCAGCTACATGCCAGACAAGATATCATAACCAAAATCCTGTCTTGTAGGTGCAGATGACAGGAGCATAATTGTGTTTGACAAGCTACTAAAAGAGGAGGGAGGCAAGCCACAGAACTCTCCTTTCTCTTCTCTCAGTGCTTTATTCACATCCTCGCTGCTTCTAACGTGCTCTGTTAACTGATCATTTTAGGTTGCTGACATAATGGGAGCCCTAGGGAATTAGTCTGCATGAGATGTAAGAGGCCGCTTCTTGGTAATGAATTAGTCATTTCAAAACACTTTACGGTGGAAGCAGAAAAAATGACAAGCTAATTCTCTGATATATTTCAGAGGTATTCAGGCTCCTGTGAGAACAATACCTCTATTCATGTCTTGGCACCATTGGAAATACATTTTTCCTTCATTTCAGAGAGTGGCCTGAGCAGAAGCAGAGAGAGAAAGGCAACATGGTCTTCCCTAAGACAAGATTTCTGCAGTTATCAGGATGAATGACTGCAGTGTTCATTGACTATATTAGGAGAGAGTCCAGGGATGCATTACCTTTACAGAGTATTATGTGTGCAATCTGTCCTCTGGAATTCTTCTCGCCTAGATGTAATGTACACAGGTCTCAGGCAAATATTACAAGTTGCGTTCCTCTGAAACCTACACTTTAACATGTAAGGCAGTAAGTTTATGAGGACTGTATAACATTTGATTTATTGGGAAAGTATGTGTAAAACAGGGTTGTCTACCTGCCCATTCTATGTAGGAAATGGTAGTCAAATGAAACAAGCTAAATAATATCATACCATACTATGGGGATAGGGGTTGGCTGTTTTCCCAGCACTGTGTTAGCTTGTTCAGCTCGAATGGGTAGAGGTAAAGGCAAACATTCCATGATGGAACAGGGCATGACAAGTAGAACTGTGAGTACACTGGCATTAATTAATTAGAATGGTAGCCAGTTTCAAAATTAGGCATTGTAATTAAAATTGTGAATACATTATAGTTGCTGATATAAGATTTCTGTGTTACAATACTTTGAGTCTGCGTAATTATTGAACAAACCTATTTCAGTGTGAAGCCAATCAGCTTCAAAGGGTAGTAAGCTGTATAAACAGCATCTCAATGAGTAAGGTTATAGAAAAGGCTTTGGAAACTTGAGTTTAGCTTCTTTAAAAACTCAGGCCATTTAAACCTTTCCCAGAAGCTGAAATAAGCGGAATTTTTACCACAAACCAAATTAGGAAACTCCGCTGAGATAATTTCATCTTTTCCTTAGTCTTTCATTGTGTAATCCAACCATATATTTGCCTCCTTCTATTTTCACATGCTGTGTGTGACTCAGGGAACTCTGCTGCAAGTGGCAGAGACATTTCTTAGTCTTATGTCTTCTCTGGATGCTACTTCTTATCTTCGCAAACCAAGGAAATTAATGGAGTTATTAAAAGCTATAGCTATGTCTTCCCCAGAATTTTGTCAAAGTAATTCAGCAAAGTATTTAAGCAATTAACACCAAAAATAAGTATTTAAATTGTAAATGTGGATTAAAAAAAATGTGAATGTCGCGCTTCTTGAACTGAAACTTCCCATTGAAGAAGTCAAGGTATTCAATGCCTTAGTGTTCTTTCCTGAACATCTATCTTACATCAGCCTACGTGAATCCCTCAGGCCCTGATAGCACATGAAATATCAGGGCAGAGAATGTTTTCAGTCACTGGAGGCAGATTGGTTTAGGAAGTATTTAAATAAATAGGACACAACCAGGTCCATTGGCCCTGATGGGATGCACCCATAAGTGCTAAGAAAGCTGGTCCAGGTCACTGTGAGGCTGCTCTCAGTAAACCATGATGGATCATAGCAATTAAGGTAGTAAATGCCATTCCCATCTCAAAGAAGGACAAGAAGGATGATCTAGAAGCCTAGAGGCAGGTCAGAGAAGATAATGGAGCACATAATCCTGGAATCCATTTCCTAAAACATGAAGGATTAGAAGATGACTGTGAGCAGACAGAGATTTACGTGGTGGGAAGTCAAGCTGGACCATATTATAGCCTTCTACAAGAAACCAGCTGATTCAGTAGATAAAGGGAGAAAAAAAGATGCTGTTAGATCAGATTTAGTGGGGTTTTTCACACCATCTCTCATTTACAAACTGATGAAAAACACCCTAGAAAATTGATTAGTGAGGTACACTGAGAACAGGTTGAGCCACTGAGCTCATAGTGCTGGGATCAGCACAACCAGGTCCAGCTGGAGACCAATATGCAGTGTAGCACCCAAGGTGTGGATACTGGTAACAGTATTCAGCGTCTTCCTAAATTACCTGGACAGTGGGCCAGAGTGAGCTCTCAGTAGCTTTGCAAGTGATGTAGCATTAGGAGAAGTGGTTGATAAGCCAGATGGACTTGCTGCCATTCAGAGAATCTTAGGATAGAAAAATGGGTAACGGGAACTTCTAGAATTTAAGCGGAAGGTAAGTGGCAAGATTCTCTCCTGTTGTGGAATAAGCAGTCTGGTGCTGCTTAGCTAGAGAGCAATATGTCAGAAAATCTCCCAGGGATCCTGATGGACATGAGTTTTGCTGACCATAAACCAGTCCTGTGGCCTTGTGGCAAAGAATTCAGTCTCCTGGGGTGCATCAGACAAAATTTTTAACATAGAGAAGACTCAAAGGGACTTCACCAATGTTTTGATATCATATGAGGGGAGGAATGTGAAGATAAGACAAGGGCAGGTTTTCATCAGAGGTGCCCAGCTTCAGAACAGCAGGAGATGGGCACAAATAGAAAGACAGGAAATTTTATTTAAACATAAAGGGGAAAAAGTCAAACCCAAACATTTCCACTGTGAATGTGATCAAACGCTGGGACAGGTTGCCCAGAGAGGTGTGGGAGTCTCCCTCCTTGGAGATACTGAAACCAGTGTGGTCATGGCCCTGGACAACCTGCTGCAGCTGACCCTGCCTGAGCAGGGGATGAGATGACCTCCTGAGATGATGAACATTCTCAGCCACTATCTGGTGCTGTGATTCCATGATTTGCTGAGAATACTGATATTTTCCATTCATTACACCAAAAAACTGTGGGATATAAAATGTTTTTGGTGGCTTTTATTTAGATTGATGCTGTGTTGCAGTATGAAATAGTAAAACCTTCATTTATATAACTGCAGAAATGGATCTTATGTTTGTGTATATGCAATGTTAGGGGTTATTACTGCATAGAAATCATTAGAGCAAGCATTAAAATATTATATGGTTTTTAAAAACCAAAATACCATTCTGGCAAGGCCTGCATGTGCTTAATTAGTTGTATAGAACTATTTACTCCCACACTTCTACAAATAGTACAGAGCAGAGCACACATCTGTAGTGGCTTTGTTTTTGGAGTTTCAAGGTGGTGATGTGGTTCTACATGGTGATGTGTTGGTGGAAGTTACAGAAGAAGAACTGGTGGAATCGACATCTTGTTACACCCCCAGGGCTCCAAAACAAGAAAAGATAAAGGGCTTTTAACAAACAACAGAACAACAGAAGTTCAGAGGAATAAGTGTATTTCAATTTCAAACGGCATTCTCATGATGGAAAATCAGAATTATGTTGCTAGTTTCCTCAGCTGTGCTTTCTGAGATGTGAAGCATCCAAGCATCTTTTCTAGCATTGCACATCAACTTGGTTCTTTCCTAGAGGATGTCTCTTACTATTAGGGTATTGTGCAGGACCCTGAATGTTAACAGTTAAATTGAACTATCTGAATATTTATCACTATGAATTTAAAATGTTTTTTGCCTCAGCTTATGTGACACCATTCTGCAGATATGAAAAAGACAGAAAAAAACTATAAATTAGATACAAGGGACATGGGATTCTCTTGCCTTTAGTAGAACCTTAATTTGCACTGGCTGTTCTGTACAAGGGAGATCTAGGGTCCAGAATTATGACTTTATCAGGCATCACCCTAGGCTAATGGCTTTAAATTAATATAATTGGAATATCTATTGCCAAGCACGTACAATGAATAAAAGGTGTGTCTTCAATCCTGCCTTCGTGACAGGCTGCTAGGAGAAACTCCAATACAATCAAGATAGTTTGTACATCCTGTTCCTAAAGACAAGTGCCTATGGCATACTTTTAAGAAGCTGAGAAAAGCCCAAGGTTTTCTTTATTCTTTTGAATCTGGGAAATTCAAAGGAATTTGAATCTCTACTGCCTGTCACCTGAATCAACATTA
This sequence comes from Pseudopodoces humilis, assembly GCF_049639895.1. Classification (NCBI taxonomy): domain Eukaryota; kingdom Metazoa; phylum Chordata; class Aves; order Passeriformes; family Paridae; genus Pseudopodoces; species Pseudopodoces humilis. Next base: position 44,303,097 of record NC_142203.1, on the reverse strand, counting down.
CAAATACTGAAGTCACTCAATTTAGAGTGGAGACGTTTTGAATGACTTCTGTGCTCCAGTGCACAAAATGTGACTACTTAGCAGTAACTTAGCACAGAAGAACACTGGGGTCTTCCTCCAAGGAACATTTTGGGTTTTTAATAAATACACTATAATCTAAAAGTCTGGGGTTTTTGAGTCCCTGAGGCCCTCACGCTCAAGGTTGTGGTGCTTTTTGTTGTGCTTAGTGCCCATTTGTCTAACAGGAATTTCTGTCCACACATTCAGTTGATTTCAGATCCATTTCTTCTGTCTTGCTGATACCAATATGATACTCATATAGAGTAAAAAAGCAGATATAATCATACTTGAGTTCAGAAAATCTTCTACACTAGCAGTTTGCATTTTAAAATTAAATTTAAAGGAGAAAACACTAAGCAAAAACATATTTTTTATTGCCCCTGTCCCAACTTGGTGACATTCACACCAACCTCTTTTTTTTTTTCAGGAGGGAAAATGAAGGAGTAAGCAAGGTAAGGGAGGAGTAAGAGGGAGGATCCTAGGATCATCTAGATCATCTAGGATTACAGAAAAGAGAAAAATGAGACACCATTGCAACTAAGCATTCCTTTTTAAAAAGCACCAAGGAGCTTAGTGCTTGTGCCTGAAGAGATGAAATTCAGTTAATTTTACCAGTTACCTGATCTGCGTGTCAATATTTCATTTTCAGTCTTGTTTGATGAATTTATTTCCACAGTGGACAAATTTATGAAGCACATATATAAAAACTAAAACCTGAAACATTTTCTCTCCATCTCAAAAGATATTTTTATTTAAAATACTGTAATGGAATAGTTAAGAGTACTTAAATCCTGAAGTTAATAAGCAGTAATAACAAAATTGTTCTATTTTAATTACATCAGTGAGCAGATCCTTATAATGAACAAAGAATAAAATGCACTTCCTATTTAAAATATATTCGGAAATAAGAATCAGTGTACAGAAATAAGGTCTGAGTTTGACTTTGCGCATGTAGGATGTACTATGAAGTAAACTGTCAAAAAACTGTTGTAAAATTAGTGCAAGAGAAACCAAGGTCAAGTCTTGTCCAATAGTGACAGAAGCTAAGTGATTAGTTTGATACAGCAGAGATGGGGATTAAGACTGTTTGTGTTGCTGTACCTTTCACATTAGTACCAAAAAGCCTCTGGAAAATATATCTTAAAAACAAAAAAGGGATTTTTAATAAGTGTAGTAATTTTAAAATAATGGAGCAAGATTAAAAGGAATTTCCAGTTTTTTTGCAGATAATTTCTGCCAGCCAGGACAGCTTCCGTAACTAATCTGTCCAAACCCCTCAAAATATTAAAGGAAGATTTTTCAACAGAGAAGTTATATCATCAGGTGAAGTTACTGAGATAATACTAATTCTTAAATATCATGTGCAGTCAGAATTTTTTTTTTTTAACAAGGAGACTTCTTATATGAAGTTTACTAATAGAAAAAACTGTTGCCATCCCAAAAGCATTATTTGAAGAATTGTACTGATGTATCTCAAACATTGTTGCATCCTTTTAGAGCTGAAGCATTGTATATGCTATACTATTATAGCTTCACAGTGAAATGATTACTTTTTCCATTTCTGTATAACAAGAATAATAATTTTATGATATTACAAGATGTACAGTCAAGAAATACTGTGTTTAGACTAGAAAGCTAAATTTCTCTCTCTTCAGAGAATAAATAAATGTCTCTATTGTATCTCACTGTGGTCCTGCAAGCTTGTTAAATATTTTAGAAAAACTTTAATGTAAATTCTGTGCTATATATGAGTCAAATGGTTGCACTAAGGTCTTCCTGTCAGTAAGACAGTTGCCTTGCACTGCATGGAACTGCATTTGTTTATTGCAAAGAGAATAATTTATCAACACATTTATTATTTGGCCGTCCATTTTAAATTCAATAATGAATAATAAAATAAATTATATATTTTTTATAATTAAATGTAATACCAATTTGTATTTATATGCATACATATATATTTGTATTTATGTGCATAGGGGCTGCTTGCACATTTCTCGGGGAGTAAATCAGTCATTACCTACCCACAGGATAGAAAAAAGTTTTATCTTAGTGGAAGATGCTCTCTGAAGAACTTTTAACAGACTGCAAAACTGAAAAAAATAAAAGCCCATAAACGGTATTATCCTGAGATTATTAGTGTCTTAACATTATTCTAGGGAATAATGTCATCTAGGAATGTTGTCATTTAAAGGCAGATAAAATGCCTGTTTCTGAATAGTAGAATAATATTGAAAGGCAAATTGGTTTAATTAGGCAGATAAATTTTGAAAGACTTTTTAAACACTAAAGAAAGAGATTAATTCAATAAACCATTTCTTAGACAATGGGATGTGCTAGATGAACATAACAATTGCATATTTTTGTTTTGTTTTTACAAGATATTCTGCCCCTCATAATCTCAGGAAAGGTGTATTGCAGACCGACGGTGGTATTTCTTCACGTGAGAAACATGAGGGAAAACAGCATTCTGAAGATTTCACAATTCTCTCTATATTTATTGTCATTCATGTTTCATAATATCTATGCATTTGATAAACCAACTGAGTTTAAATTTCTTGCTTTGACTTTTTTCTTGGAACAACAGTAGCTGCAAAATACACCAAATCTGGAGAGATGTGTAGCATAAATGTTGGGCACAATCCAGATAGTGCACCAGCAATGTTGCATGCTTTTCTGCCTTTGCCCAAAGACTTCCAGTGAATTACAAAACTCTTATCACTCAAAAGTCAGAATGAGCATCATTTTATTCCCTTGGTAGTTGCAAAGTCAACATATGGATGTGTTAAAAGGCATCAAAATATTTTCTTTAAAGTAACTTTGAGTATATACAGACATGTTACATGTAAATTTACTCTGTGAATTACCAAACTTAGTTCCTGCTGAACTGTGAATATAGAAAGCAATAGAAACCTCTTAAAATTTTAAAGCAGAGAATTTTCTGCTTGTTAAGTAGGCAAAATTCTAATTAATATACTTCTGTTATTTAGGTAAAGTGGTGTCATTTCAAAAGCTGTGTGCTGTCAATTATTATGCAAGGTTCTGAATGCACATATTGTTTTATTTGAAAATATTTATTTCCTGATAATGACTCAATGGCAAGACAAGTAATTTTTTTTAAATAATCTTGATAAGCTTCACAGCATTCTGCCTGAATTCAGAAATCAACAACACTACTCTAAAGCTAGGATCATTAATAAATAAACACATCTCAAAACCAGTATTTTTCTTTGTTTTCATTATGCTGTTTATTTATAAACATGCCTGCAGAATCATCTGTCTCTGTCAACTGCTTGCTATGAGGTCTTCTTCCTAAAATCCCTACCCTGGTTAATACCATAAATGTCTGTATTAATCAGGTTGTATGAGGGATTCGGATTTTCCTTTTGAAGCTTCTGGAAGTTATTTCTATGGTCTTTTAAAGGAGAGCAGAGTGTTCTCATTAGAAAATGCAAATCATAAGTCAAAATAAGCTATATTTGGGGTTGTTTAGTTTTGTTTTATTTGGTTTCAGATGTTAACTTGAGTATGCAGTCCTTTCATGTGTTTTGATTCAAGTTAGTAATGTCCACTCAGATACAGTCTTTCTGGGTTTTTTAAGCTACTTCTGCATATTCCTGGTGTAGCTATTTGCCCAAAAACTTCATAAAAGTTTTCTTCACTGATATTTCTACAGTATTGACTATAAGAATTTGATACTTTTCAGTGCCCTGTTTGAGAGAGTTCTGCAGTAATCTGTAAAGTGCTGTCGACTTTACGTTAAGCTGAATACCAAGACAAAGTGAAATGAGTGATTTACGAAAGGTTGCAGACAGATGAAGAGAGAAGAGAATTCCAGTGTGAGGTTTCTCAGCCCTGTGCTTCCAGAGAATACACACCCATGCTACTCCTATAAATAATCTGTGCCTAATATACTAACAAGGAATCCTCTGTGCTTCCACCTAGCTGAAGGAGAAGAGATGTGAATTCTGAAAACAGGACCTGGTGATGTCAAGAATTTGAAAAATGCAATTCTTTTTTGTTTTGGGAGATGAGAATTAGTTCTTTTATGAGTAAGAGTATATAAAATACAGGAAGGATATACTCCTGTTTATGCCATCTTCTTAAACCAGATTTTTGGAAGAAATTATTTTTTATGTTGTTCTTCAAAGTCAATAGTGCAATTGGTTGTGAACAGTCTTCCTGACCTTAATGTTCATACACTCTTTGTCATCCTAACTAAGAAACTAAAAGGCTTAAAACAACTCTTAGAAGTTAACAGGCTCGAAGATTTTGGCACTTTACCACAGAATAGTATAAATAAGTGTCCTTTTGAAAACTTGGGAGTCAACTAACAGCTAAGCAGCAATATAATATCATTGTGTGATCTATTCCTTCCATGAAGCAGTCAGTGTTGAATTTTGTGTAAATAAACTCCAAATTGTATCAATATTACTTCATATCTCAAACTGGTTGTGGAATAAGAAATCTAACACTATGTACAAAGACTGCTACAAGCCCATGCACCTTTTTAATTTAGAAATTTCTTTGTGGAGTAAGCTATTCTAAAAACCCTTGTAAATTGCAATTCAACATAAATTGGTATATATCTGGTTTACTTATAATTTGTTTATGAGACTTAGAAACCTAAATTGAGGCTAGAGTACTTGAACCTTAAGGCTGACAATAATAAGTTTGTATTCAGCTAAGTGTTTTATAAAATGGAACTGATATCCATATCAACTTAGAAACCAAGAAACAATTGTAAGATTTATATATCAAGACGTTGCAGTAAGCTGGCTAGTAGGAGTTACTTTGGAGTTAATGATTAAAGGAAACAACTACAAATTGATGCAACTGGAGTTTTTTACAATTTTTTTTTTGTTATTTCTAAGCCTAGAGCAGTAATCTCTGGCTAGACACCTATGCTGTGGCTGTTATGTGAAGGTATTTATTGCATGAGAAGTAATTGCTTGCTCATGCTGTGAGGCACTTTTTGGTAAAGTACCCCCTACTATTACAGAAGAGGTGAGATTAATAGAGTACATGTTTAGTTTTATGCTTATTCACAATGGTATAGCCTGTGCATTTTATTCATGAGACCCATTTTGCCATTAAATTTTATGTCAACTTTAAATTTCCTAACTCCATATTTTAATAGCCAAGTTCAACCCAACCATACAGCATAATGTGCTAAAAATGTTTCACAGCATCAGTGGAGAAGGGAAACCGGGATGTCTTAACTCAGTTTTCCCTTTTGTGTATTTTCTCTTATATTGTAGGCTGTAGGGTAAGACCAATAGATTGACCATTTGTCCGAGCTCTTGATTTTGCTCGCCTTCTTTCCCTTACTTTGTATTTTACCATTCCCCGGGTAACTGAGACAAGGGCTAGCTGTAATACTGAAAGCATGAAGGAGAAGAGAGAATGGGAAATTCTTGCTCCTGTAGGTATGCAGTAAATTTAGGGCTACAGTTATTAAGAAAATTTAGAAGGGAAATATGATCTGGACAAGGTCTTCGGAAAATATTGCTGTATCTTTGAAGAGAGTCTCTTTTTCCTGAGCTTCCGAAGTTTTGTTTTCTCTCCTTCTCCAATTGTTCTTAATTTCTAACCCCTGGACCCTTCCTGAGAAATCCCCAGAGCAGCTCAATATGCTCCCCTCACGCTTCTGCTGTTCTAAACCACTTACTGGCCATCGTTGTGGTATTTGAATGCCTGACAGAGTCACAGGCTTCATTAATAATTGCCATCATCAAAATAGTTTCCTTTCCACACTTCGTCTGCTCAGTGTTTCCTCATCTTGTAGAGCCTACACTCAAGGGAAAGACTTGCTTTCCAACAGCTCCTCAGCTGTTTCGGATGGCTGAGCAGGCCTCAAGGATTTTGCAATAAATTTTTAAGAAGTCAAGTACATTGAATACACAGTAAATTAAAAAGGAAGCTTTAAAAAACAGTTTATGTCTATAATTTTTTGTAATTATTTCCTTCTTTTCATCTTAAATTTGTATGATTATCAGTAATTGTATTCCATTGTCCAGAATACTGTAATTTCTATGATAAATATGTATCTTTCTTGCTTCCAAATTCATTAAATTTTTCAATTCTTTCAAGTCTTTCAATTCTTCACCATGAAAATCATGAGCTTTCACTTTTTACCTACAAATTGGAACTATCTGTCACTTTGCTAACAAAACATGATCTTGTTTTCTCTTAAATATCATGATTTTGTTCTCTATTGAGCAAATGCCACTGTGCTGAATATATGGTACAGGACTGCTTTTTCTGAGATCAGCCCTGAAGGAAGAACTGTTAACTAGAAGGGGAAATAGGAGATTTCTAGCATTTTCTGACACTGGAGAAAACAATAGAAACACATATAAGTGCAGTGGAAAATGGGAGGCATAAGAAAATTTACTTCCTCATGTTTCCTCCTTGCTGCTCCCTCTGTTGCCATATGAGAAGGACAGGTATAAAACCAGACTACACACGTGTCACAAAGAGATCTATGAATATTTAAGTCTGAATAGTTTGAGCTTGAATTATCATGAGGAGCACAAACATAGATTAAGGATGAGAAATTAGAGTCGAATGTCCTTGTTCAAGAGGTGTGGTTGGAAGATTCTTGATAAGACTCCTGTTTGATTCTTCTTAGCACTCCAATCCCTGGGCTGAGTTTGGCTTCAAAAGAGAATTTCAAAATGGGGTGTTCATTCTCAGCTAACAACAACAGCACAGGACTGTCAGGGTAGTGGTGGTATTAGGTAAAAAAATGGTACAGTAAAGGCAATTTCTAGTCATGCTCAAACTATCAATTATGTTTTATTCTGCATTGCCAACTTTATTACACAGTAAAATAATTTTGTTTCTGGAACTCAGGAGGGCTTTGTAACTGTGAAACTGAAAAAGTATCCTTTTCATCTATCTAATATGGGTGTCGGACATGAAATCTCCTAGTGCAAGCATGACTATCATCAGCTATAGATGTGAAGCAAGAGAAGTTGTGTATTTGACTTCAACACAGATGCGTTTCACATACGTGAAATAATGGCACAGTAGCTGTAGTGCAGTTGTGGGCTAATGTCAGATATGTAGGTCTGGCAGCAAATTAGTGAGACATCTCAGCCACAGTAATGGAAACACAGTACTATTGAGATATATTCTCTCGTTATTGTGTTTTAAGAAATGTAAGGACATGTGTACATTTGCAAATATATTGCCCATGTTGATACCAGGGAGAGAAATAGGAAAATATACTTCCTCAACACAGTATTTCAAGTCTAACAGAAATGTAACTGTTTTGACTATCTGCTTCATGCCTGCAAAGTCTGTGAAAAATACTGAAAGATTTTTTGACTATTAGAATTATTATGATTCTTTATGGTATTTAGCAGCTAAAAGGAAGTTTTTTTCATTTATCTTAGAACAAGATATTTTGTTACTACCCTTGAAGTAACTGTGGGACCTGCTTTCAGTCATACTTCTCTACAGTTCACATTTCATGCTCCCCATACCACTTCAGCTATTAGGACTGGATCTTTACCCATGGTTGCATGTGAAACGATTTTGCCAGTGCTATTGTGGGACAAAAAGCGTAGTAGCTGCTGTGTGTGTTCTTAAATTGAAGCTATTAATTTTAATAGGGGTAAATAATAAGAGTACTGGACTATCTATGTGTGTCATAGTAAAAGTCGATAGGCTACCAAAATGCATCAAGTGCTAATACCCCTTTCTATATACATAATCTAGAAAATATATAATATAAAGTATGAGGAGCACAATGTATGTCCTCTTGTATGAAGTTCATGCAAAGCTGTAGGCTTGTTGCAAGAGTGCCTGGAAAACTGCCTGACAAGAAAGGGCCTGGGGGTGCTGGTGACAGCAGCTGAACATGAGCCAGCTGTGCCCAGGTGGCCAAGAAGGCCAGTGGCCTGTACCAGCAATAATGTGTCCAGCAGGGCCAGGACAGGGATTGTCCCTCTGTGCTTGGCACTGGTGGGGCCACACCTCAAATTCTGTGTTCAGTTCTGGGCTTCTCATGACAGGACAGACACTGAGGTGCTGGAGTGTGTCCAGAGAAGGGCTAGGATCTGGGGAAGGGCCTGGAGCACAAGGCCTTATCATTCTCTAAAACTACCTGACAGGAGGTTGAAGTGAGGTGGAGGTCGGTCTCTCCTCCCATTTTACAAGTGACAGGCAAAGAGAAAATGGCTTCAAGATGTGCCAGGGAGGTTTAGACTGGATATTAGAGAAGATTTCTGTGCTGAGAGGGTTGTAAAGCATTGGAACAGGCTGGCCATGGAGGTTGTTGAGTCACTGTATTGGAGGAATTTGAAAGTCTGGTAGATGTGGGACATGGTTAGTGTATTTGGCAGTGTTACATTAATGGTTGGACTCAATCATCTTAAAGGTTTTTTTCCAACCTAAATGATTCAATGACTACTCTGAGGAATGGCTGAAAGAGCCAGGACTATTCAGCCTGGAGGAAAGTGGGCTCAAGGGAATTTTATCAATGTATATAAATACCTGAAGAGAGAATAATACAAAGAGAGCAGAGCTGTACTCTTTCCAGTGGTGCCAACTGGAAAGTGACTGGGCACTGGCAGAGGCTGCCTAGGGAGGGCATGTCATCTCCATCCTCAGAGGAACCAGCTCCAGATGACCTCATTTGAACAGGAACGTTGAAGAAGATGACTTCCAGGAGGCCCTTGCAACACTAACCATGCTGTGAAATTGTTATCTGTTACAGATTTCATGGGAAATAAAATTAAAATCTTATTACAGGCATATTTTGATTTGACTACAGGACCTTGCAACAAAAATAGATGGGGGAATAAGGAAATGCAAAGGCAAAATTCACCACAGAGCCTCTGTGTCTGTCCTGCTTAGCATGTTTGTGACTAAGCCAGATTCCTTTAAATGACATTTCAGTTCGCTAGCTATATAAAATATGCTGCTAAATAGCAGTAAAACATATGGCTTTGTACTAAAGCAATTGAGTGTCAGTAGAGCAAGTATCAACCAGAGCCTTCAGCTCTTCACCAGTTGAACTAAAGTGAAAATTATATTAATATTTTGTATCTTAAACCACTTTTATTACATTAGTTGCTTTATTACATTAGGCAGAAGGAGAGTGTATAGTAGCATCAAATTGCAATAGTCTCGCCTCTAATTATATTTTTTATAAGACATTGGCAAGCAGCCCAAAAAAATATTGATGTGAAATCTGATTTGCCAGTATTGTGGAATTTCTTCTGTGTTGGAATACAGCTGGGAGGTTTAAAAGTGTTAGGCAGCTGCTGTAAATTCAGGAGCTGGAGGCAAGGAACAATTCCTCTAGAGTAACCCAGAAGTTAATATCTTATAGCCTCATGCTGTCTTCTGCATATGCACACATGTATGACCAGAATCTGTTCTTCACTGATACAGATACACAATAATTTAATTTAATCTGAAGCAAATAAAAATTAATGTCCTAAGTAAAAAAAAAAAAAAAAAATCACTTTTATTATGTTAGTTTTTAATGAGGCTTTGAAGTGAACCTAAGTGAACTTAATATTCTAAAATAAAATCATCCATTAAGAAAAAATGGTACTCCCATTACTACCATTATTCCTAGTGGTACTAAATCCCATTATACACTGCTTCATCCAAAGAAGTGCATGACTTTAAATCTTAAGGCAAGATTTACCACTTCTTGTAGTCATTTTCAGCTTCAGTCTCTAGCAAATCACTGGAAGGTATAGCTAACAAAGCATGGACTATGGCAGACTATCTCTGCCAATTGTCTCCTTTTTATTAAAAGGAGCAATTGATGTGGATTGATGGCGATCCACAGCTGATGTGTATCCTCTGATCTCAGTTATGGTGTTGTCGTGTGGGAGAATAACTTCTGAGGCAAAAAGCACAGCTTCTGAACTTGTAAAACTTGTATCCTGATTGGAGACTGTGCTTAACCTTCAGAAGTGTATAGGGTGGCATCTGCAAGAGCCACTCTATGAGACACAAGTTGCAAGAGCATTTGTTTAAAAGGACTATAAATAAAAGATTTTACACAGAAGAATCACAGAATCATCAAGGCTGGAAGAGACCTTTAAGATCAACAAGTCCAACCATCAAGACAAGATCACCATAATGACCCTTAAATCATATCCCCACATGCCACATCCAGATGCTTCTTGAGCACATCAGAGAATTTACCACCTCCCTGGGCAACTTATCCCAGTGCCTAACCACTCTTTCAGTGAAAAAAAATTCTAATATTTGATCTGAAACTGTCCTGGTGCAACTTAAGGCCATTTCCTCTTGTCCTATCACTTGAAACATGTCAGAAAAGACTGACCTCTTTTCAGGTAGTTGTAGAGAGCTGTAGAGAGTAATAAGGTCCCTCCTGAGCCTCCTCTTCATTGATTCAAGCATTTGCTCTGGGGTGATAAGCTTCCTGTTTAGAGCCACAAAATATATCACAGAGATTTTACTCTCAAAGAAAGTTAGCAAACAGAGAAATGCAGGAAAATTGTCACTGCTGCCATGGCATGAGATCTTCACTGTTTGCTTTCAACTTTATGCACAAGTGTAATGCCCAGTATTGAATTGCTTTGCCAATCCTAAAAATTCGGTCTGAGATCAAACTACCCTTGATTAAATTACCCTTGATGTCCATCAGTCCATAATAACAGCAGCTGTAAAGAAGAAATCTTAGTTTGTTGCTTAAGAGAACATTTAGGTCTCTTTATTTTTGTTGCACTCTTGGGACGGATTGGCAATTTTAAACAATTGATGTTTTATTTTTCAGAAACTTCACCAAGAATTTTTCAGAAAAACATCCATAAACTAAACAATTAAAATAAAAGTATCTCCATAGGCCTCAATCTGACAGCTAAACCTATCAAAAATACTAATAACTTAGCCTACTCTTTTTCTGTCTGATTTCAAAGTATCAGGGAAGAGAAGCTTTTGGTTTTAGCAGAATGACCAAGTAATAAAATTTGAGACAATTTTTATTTTGAGAAGTCATTTGATGGTGCGTTAAAAGAGTAGTGTGGTTTTTTTCTACATTTGTAATCAAGCTATGCACTCTTGCAGCAGAAAAGACCAATATCTTTCTGGTCAGCATAAAGTGGAATGCTGCCAGCAGGACAGTGGAGATGATCCTTGTACTCTGCTCTGGTGAGACACAGCAGTGTGCTGGATCTGTTTTTGCGGCCATCAGTGCAAAAAATATATGTCACCACTTTGTTGGGTCCAGTCCAACAAAGGGCAGGATGGTAGCATGTGGGCACAAACTGAAAAACATCTCCATCTGAGCAGAGAAAAACATTTCTTCCCACGAGGATAGTTGAGCACTGGCACAGCCTGCCCAGACAGGCTGTGAAGTCTCCATCCATGGAGATTCTCAAACCCAACCACACATTATCCTGGTAAACCTGCTGTTGACCCTGCCTGCCCAGAGGTTGCAAGGCTGCACTAAATCATCTAAAGAAGTCACTCCCACTTCAACCATTCTTTAATTCTGCTTCTGTTGATACTTTCTTGTGAGGAGCAGACTATGAATGTTTTGTTACTGGGTTTAGCTTGGTTAAGCAGCCAAATTCTCAGATGCCTGTCTCCAAAGTGTTATCCAATGTTATTCTCAATCAACTGACTTTTGATTAAACAGGTATGTGATGGCAAATATACTTTTCACAGACTGTTACCTGGCACTATATGTAGTATCAGAGCACTTGCAGGAGTCTAGCAGAATTTAAACACATTTCTAATATCTGTCTGGACAATGCACAGCAGTGCTTCAAGTTCTGTCTCATATATATGTCTGCATATTTTGCTGTGATAAAGGGATGTAATATCATGGGGCTTTGCCTCTAAATATAAGCAAAACTAGGAATTGCAGAAGAGTGTCAAAGTAATGAACATGAACAACCTTTTTGAAGAAGTCTGTTTGGTTTGATCTTTGAACAAAACTTTAGGTATTATTTCCCTTTCACCCAAGGTCATTTGTGAATGGTAAAATATGTTTCATAGGAAAGCATCAAAGCTTTCTATATGTCTAGCACAGCTAGTTGTATAGTAATATTTATTTCTGTGATCTGTAGTTTCTTAAGGTAAACATGTTGTAGATCAGCTTTACAATTTCATGTACCACAGCCCAAAGAAATTAGGGTTAAGCTTAAATATTATGTACCTTTTATCATGAATCAAGAATGAGCCAAAAAATTCTATATATCTCTCACTTCATCTACATCTTTTCATCTTTTTGTAATCCTCATTCAAATCCTGTAGCTAAGTTTATGGTGCTTATCACATAAGATAACATACACTAAAGCACTGAATTACAGGTGCAATTGTTACTTGATAGGTGTAAGACAACAGAATCCATGGTTTCCTATTTGGTGGGATAGCACAAGTACAGGCAATTCAGTCACTCACAGAATATAAATCTGTGTTTTGCTTTCCTTCTCACATCAAATAGGACAGAATTTTTCTCTCTTCTGATTAACAACAATTTTAATTGCATTTGTTTACAGAACTTAAAAACATACACATGGGAAGAGTGTACAGAGAATTAGTGCCACTAATGAGTAAATGTATCAGTGATTTTTGAATGTACATATATATTTAAATCTATGTGTAAACTGAATTTTCTTTTTTACTACTCAAACAAAATTTGCATTGTACTTTACAAAAATGTACAGTTTTTTGTTATATAATTACAGTATATAATATATAATTTTTTGTTATATAATTACAGTACTCATTCAGTTTCATATATAATTGTTATCACAGACCTACCAGTCTTTCCAGCAACATCTGTAAACAGGTATTGGCAACTGGAATTAGGGAACAGAAAGAGTTTTCAATAAAATTAAGATAAAAATTGACAGGGATGCCATCAACTTTTCTGTGAGCCTGTTGAGCACTTAACACCTGGGTTATCTGTTCCAAGGCTCCTGTTGCTCTGGAGTCAGGGTGCCAGGGGAATTAAATTCAGGGATCCCTTTCAATAACTGGAAAAGGCTGTAGAGTTTTTCATTTGTAGCACCCAATAAAAGTCATACCAAATTAATTGTACCCAAGAGCTTTTGCAAATCATTGATTGTGGACACTTGAGATAATGGAAGGCACAGAAAATGCAAATCAGGGAGGCATTGTGTTCACCAAGTGGTACAGCAAAAAAAAAGCAATCTTTTAAATCAATAACTATGAGGGTCCAGAATTCCCATAGGCACAATAACATTATTGATTTTTTTTAAGATTGTGCAACAATCGCCACGTTCCACTCTTTTCCTGAACAAAAACAGGAGAATTACACAGGCTAGTTGTGGGAATGATATGGCCAGATTGCAGCTGTTCTTGCACAAGCTGGTGCAAATGTTTCAGCTTTTCCTGAGATAAGGGTGTGTCCTGTGTGTCCACCCACACAGGACAATCTGTCAGCAGGGGGCCAGGACATGCTGCTCAGCAATGGTCCCTATGATAAATTTGTTCCCAGCATGAGACCCCATTGGCTAAGGCAGTCTTGTCCCCACAGAGTAACAGAGAGTGATAATACACACAGTGTGACCTTCAGGGCCCTCTATCGTGACAATATTGACACTCTGCTTTGAAACAGAGAGGCCTCCAACCCCAGCTAGACCTTTAGCAGCTTGAGTCAGGGGCCAGTGACTGGGCCACACTGAGAAAGCTGCAACAGTGCAATCAGTACTATTATCAATTATACTGGCATGTAGCTTCTTATTTTGATGCCAGAGAGCACATTTAAGAGTGGTCTATGACTGCAAAGTGATTGTGCCCAGAAGATCTGCAACTGCCCAGTGAAATCAAAGCCACTGTTACCTCTAACTCTTGGAAAAAGTACCAGGGGAGTTAACATGGAAATAAACAAGTTGAGCAATTTGTGCCCCTTCAGAAATTTGACACAGGGGTACAGGAGTTCAAGCTATTATCTGAATCTCCTCAGTAAAATCCCTATCTATGAGTCTAGGCAGAACAAAAAACCCTGCTTATTTAGGGTGTTTTTTTAACTTATCTAGAAACTTAATAATAGGTTCATCAGCTCTCTGTCTTATATTAACAAGTGAGGTTTTAGCAAGACAACCATCCAGCTCTTTATGAAAAGCCAGCAGAGCAAGTTCCTTTGACTGCTGAAGAGCTTCTGCAGGGAGCTGAGCCTGTACCATGGTCAGTGTATTTTGTCCCTCCCCAAAAGAGCTTCCACACCAGTGGGTCACAAAATGTGCCCCAAGGATTGTCGTAAATTGTCCATGGCTTGAACAGGTCTCTCCACTCCGACATCCAAACAGGGAATTTTATACTTGTCAGCATAAGCCATTTGCTTCAAGCTATTTGCTTAAAGTCTTGTGGTGCTGGGTTATATGAGCTCACCAGAGTTTCCAAAAGGCTAGTAGTGAAACGATTACTATGCAATAGGTTACTATCACACAACCTTCTCTTCTATAGGCTGAACAGTGCCAGCTCTCTCAGCCTGTTTTCATGGGGAAGGTGCTTCCTTACCAACTTTGTGGACCACCTCTGGACTTTCTCCAGGAGTATAATTTCCTTCCTGTGCTGGGACCCCAGAGCTGATGCAGCACTGCAGTGGGGTCTCAGCAAAGCAGAGCAGAGAGGCAGAATCCTCTCCCTGGCCCTGCTTCCTTCACTGCTCTGGATGCAGCCCAGGATACAATTGGCTTTCTGGGATGTAAATGCACCTTACCACCTCACATTGAGTTCTTCATCAAACATAACGCCCAAATCCTTCTCAGCAGGGCTGCTGTCAATTAATTCTCCACCCAACCTGTAGGTGTTACAGAAATTAGTATTTCTTTAATGTACTGTTTCAGGAAATCAAATCCAAATCTATCAAAAAAAGCTAAAAGTGAAGCCTTCAAGAAATTTTAGGGGACAGGTTATCAGAAAAGTCATATAGAAGAAGTCCTGAGGAAATATGACATGATCTGAAGATCTGTTAGAGGCTAAATAGGAAGCCAAACGTTAAGTTAAAGACAGAAATTAATATATTAATATTATACTTGACTTTTGGTTAGTTGTGAATTTAGTTAGTTGTGGGGTGAGGGTCTGTAGTGACGTAGAGTCCCCAGACAGGTGCAAAGGAATGCCACTTTGTTGCAAAAACCTGGTTGCTTTAAGCTGGTTATCAGCTACATAGTTTTACAGCATAACATAATTCAACCAACCACCATACACCATGATGTGAATGCACGATGGCCATCTAACATGTTTTTCTACCCCTAATTTGGCTGAGTTTCTTTCCCATAATCCTCTTCTACTTAGCCAAAGTAAGAGGCCTAAGCCATGATTTTACAAGGTCTCTCTTTTATAAAGCTTTACTTATCGGTAACAGTTAGTAACCTTCATTGTTTCCTGTAGTTCATCTTAACACTAGAAGGGTTAATCTGATACTGAAGTTATAAATTTGTTTTATGAAAAAGTAAGTAACAACCATGAATAATGCCCTGATTGTTTTCCCCTATTATAAAAATTATCTTGGTGTTGAGGAAGACAAGTGTACAAGCAAGACCATTTTATTTTTTTTAAAAGTAAATCACAAAGTGGTGTAAGACAGAAATAAGCACAAGACTGTAGTTTGAAGTCCCTCAGATAATAATTCAGTTTGACATACTGAGCAAATAACATATTGGAACTACAAACTGCTCTAGAGGGCTTAGGGTCAGCTTAATATCCAGTATGAATGCATCTTTCTGAGCCTTTATCCACTCCACTTCTTTTGTTACATTTAAGAACCATTCTTCTATTACTATTCTTAATTTGTTCTGTCCCCCACTCCCAATTACAGTACTTGAAATGATACTTCCTTTTCCTAGATCCTTGCCTGAGCAGTGATAAATGAAGTGAACTTTAATTGAGGGTTGTACCTCAACAGGAGCCAGTTTGGCTTCAAGTCAACCTCCCTTGGCAAACCAGAGAAATATATAATGCTGACTGATTACTCCCAGAGAATATTTTTGCCATTTTCAGTGCATATATTTGAATTTAAGCTGTTCATTTTCCCCTAAGGTTTTCTCCTTTAACAATACAAAAGAGAGGGGGGAAAAAGAGGTAGATGAAAGTTTGGACTGTAGATGTGCAGCAGTAGGAAAATACCATCCAGGCTGTGGATAAAGATAAGCTTAGATTTTATTTTATGTAGAATAATAGGATGTGATGGATGTTATATGGCAGCTTGGCTCAAAGCATTTATGCTTTCTATGTACCAGCTGTTTTGCTCTTTGGGAAGATGATAACATTTACTAAATAAACAACCCATGAGAAAATGCTTCAGGTGTTGACAAGACTAATGTTCATCAGGGTCACTGTTCTCTCAGCAAGGAAGAGTGAATTCTCATTTTGAAAATCCTTGTATATAAATTCTGTTACTTAATATAATCCTATACAGTACTTATATTTTTATTATATGTAATCCCATATATTAATATAATTCTATGAAGCTAATTAATACAGTGAGATACATTGGTATGAGATCATATAATCAATACAGTACAATATAATATGACAGCTATTAATTAGTATGATTCTATCCAAAAGGCCAGACTGCCACAGCACAAGCACATCTCTAGCAAGAGTTGTGTGCCATTGGCCATACAAGAATTTAGCCCTTGAACTTGACACAATGATGCTGAGATCAGGTATTTAGGTAAAGAAATGTGTTAAAGGAGTCTTTTGCAATACTTCAGTTACAGCGAACACTAAACACATGGACTGAAACCGTGCACAGTCTTCCCCAAAACTGAGGACTGCACTGCAGAGTTTGGGTGTAGCCAGTCCCTGTGCAATTTTGAAGTGTTTTTAATCAGCATTTGTGCTGGTCACACAATTGGAAGTTAGAAAATACAGAGCATGATGGTAAACAGAATTGGCCTGTGCCAATCTGCTTCCAAATATGGGTGAACATTAATGAAATTTTGCAGAGGAAGATTAATGCATAACTATAAAAGAGTTGTTGCCTTTGTATTCTTTTTCACAAAATCTTACTTATCTGTTTTGTCACTAGAGGACTTGAAGAAATCTTCCAAGATCTGGACATTCTCCTTAAGTAAATATTGTCTTTCCTTATATACTTTCTTTTTCTTTTACACAGTTCTATGATAAAAGGCTTTAGAAAAGTAAATACTACAAAACTGAGAATTAAGTTAATAAATTAGATTTTTAAAATGGAGGAAAAATATAGAAATATTTACAAATACTATTGATTTATGTAGGAAGAATGAAGCGAAGAATAAAGGAGTACTCCAGAATGCCCATTTTTAAAAATGAATCACTTTTTTACCATTGTGCTGTGCAATATGAATCTTACACAGAAGCCACGTGGCAGTCATTAGTCTGTCCTGAGGTTAATGACATACTTCAGAACTTTTCCACAGTTCTTGTTAGCATGGAAGAGCTGACAGGAGTTAATCATTCATGTATTTTGTAAGTTCTATCAAAAAGCCCATAGGACTGACTAGTAAATTGTCATTTCAAAATTTCTCATGCTACTACCTGTGTTTAAATGCCATAAAAAAAGGCAAACCAAATTGTCTTTTTTTTTCCCATTTTTTGTCTATTCATTGTGGCTGAACTTTAATAAGATACTTGACAAATCAATGCTTTCTGACATTCTAAACAAAGATACTTTTGCCATTTGATTCACTGTATTTAAGTGCTGTAATTTGAGGGGGGAAAAAAGAAAAATTAGCATTAAAATTTAGAAAAAATACTTTGTAGTTCTGATTGTGAATTGCAGTTTAAATAGGAGAATTGTGTTTATTTTTATTGAAAACAAACTTTCAGAAGAATGTGTGTTTGAAATTGTACCATGCTACTCTGTTGTCACAGAACGTTCTGAGTATTTTATATGCACATTTCTTTTATGTCTTTGGAGAGTTTTCTGTATGTTTTTGGCTTTTCATGTGTTTCTTTGCATTTCAGGAATTCTGTTTCCACTGTGGATTTTTTGTTTTGTTTTGTTTTACTTTATTTTGCTTTGTTTTGCTTTGCTTTGTTTTGTTTGCTTGCCAAGACTACTCTATGTGGTGTTATCTAGCAGTCATATTACACATCCATATAGTTGAACAGGGGTTCTTCTCTCTGCTGATGGGCATGTGGACTCCAGACTGTCAATTAATTTTCATTATAGAAAGGGAGAACTGTATTGAAAATTTAATTCCTAACTGTATTACTGAACTAACAGTACTGTTCTGTTTCTGAAAACTGGAGGAGGTCCCAGGTTAAAGGCTTCTTCTGCTTCCATTCTTCTCTTAAAATGGACAAATAAATTTGGTGGAGACCAGCTCATGCTATCTATATTCATATTATGTTTAGCCACCTAATTAAGTCATCTTGCAGGCAAAACCCAGATCTGTTGGTGGCAGAATGATTTACTGTGTCAAAAAGTTGTGCATTATCACTGTATTGTGTGACTGTATCAAGTGAAAACTTTATCTGTCTTCAGCAGAGTAATTGCTTGAATCAGCTTTCATTCCCCCTCCCTTATTTTTTTTGGTATAAAGAAATTATACATTTGAAAATGTTTTGAAAAAGAGTCACAAGGTATGCTGACAGCCTCCCAAACATGTGCATATTGATGGACTTCACGGTCCTGCTGTACAGAAAACAGTGTACAGCTCTTAGTGTTTTGAAGATAGCTGTCAATAGAAAATACTTCTATTCAGCTGTGGATCAGCTTCCCTAGAAACTCCTACAGGGTTCTGCTGGCACTGTCTTCTGTCACGGGATGTTATTTGCAGACATTTTCATCTTGGTTTTAACATGAATTGTAAAATTGAGGAAGTCTATAGAATGCAGAGCTACACTTCCTATGTTCTCACCGAGAAACAGATTCAGGAGCAAAACTCTGGCCTGCTGGAAGTTACTGGGAAAATTCTTACTTCTGTGTTGTCAATGTATAGACTTTATCCACTGAGAGCTGTGGTAGCTTTTCATGACTGGGTTGATTTTTGCCTTCCCAATTTAGCAAAAAGCCTAGGCAACATTATAAAGTATTTTCCTTCTACAGATCACAAAGCACGTTCCAAAATGAGTCATTATTTACTAAAATGATTACTCCGTGTTCATAAATTAGGTAACCTAAATAAACAGGTCTAGGTTTTTTATTTTATTTTATTATTTTATTTTATTAACATTGTTCTATGCAAGAAACCAAACCAAACCAACTGACATCAAGATACCCCGTGCCAAGAAACTCAGACTTCCTGACTGAACCTCTGTTTCTGCTGACTCATGCCATCAATCCTGATGTTTTATAGTTGCCAAACTTTCTTCATTCTTAGGTACTCTTAATAAGTATGCTTGAGAAGATGAAGGGACAAAATTAAAAGACATATTGCAAAAAGTGAAATGATGGACTTAGATCAGCATTGGAATTGTAACATATTTACAGGCTTCCCAGAGAAATGGGCACAGCAGTAGCCTGACAGAGTTCAAGAAGCATTTGAATACTCTCAGGCACATGGTGTGACCATTGAAGATGGGCCAGAAGCTGGACTTGATTATCATTGTGCCAACTCAGCATATTCTGTGATTCTGTGATGCCTGGCATGACTGTAATTCTCTGGATATTTTTATACAATTCACAAGTTACTTCTTACTACAAACAGTTTTGCTGCAGAAAACATAGTCATTGATATATATCACTATTTGTATTTGTCTCATATACTCCTTGGACTTCAAGACAGAAGCATTATAGAAATAAGGTGCCCAACCCAAAGTGACTAAGAATAAGATTTGCCAGTATCTTCTTTAAGGGTTAGGGGGTAGGAAATGAACAGGAGGTAATCAAAGTTCCCAGCCTTTTGCTGTGATCAGGATGATTCTCTACTTTCCTATATAAAAGAGTCTTGTCTTTTCCCTTCTGTATTTGCAATTTTCAGTCCATCGTACTTGTAATTTTTAGTTGCTTTTGCTGCTGAATAGGCTTGAGAGGAAAGCCCAGGAAGCCAGCATATAATTGTCTCTATAAATTCCACAGTGAATACTGCAAACATAACATATTTTATTCAAGGTATTAGCAGGTTACACTGGAGTTACCTGTATGGTTTCTGAAATAGTTTTTTTTAATTGTGTTCTGCTTTTTGTCTCCTTTAAGTCTTTTAATTCACAAGAAGAACATTAGTATTTTCAGTTTGCCAAAATCTTCTGGGTTTTGTTTTAAAAATCATAATCTTTCTTTGTTTTATTTTAGTTTTGTTTTGCAGGTTTTGGTTTTTCACCAGCCAGGTCTTGGTTAATTTACAGGCTATTTTCAGGTTCTTTAGTTGATGTCATCATAAATCCTTTGTGTGGCTCAGAGTGTGAGTGCTTGTCAAGATCAGACACCTGTGTACCATTCTCTGCAAAGTAAATTTTGGATTCAGATTTAGTCTTTTCTGCACTGAGAAGTAACAGCCATCTTATTTCCTTTTCTTTAAAATAAGAATTAGATTATGAAGATGGATAGTGTTTGAAGTTCCAGTTTTCATCTTCAAAATCTGAGAAAAAAAGATGGGTTAGGAGAAAATATTAATTTTGTATCACTGCTATTCCTACCACTAACAAAGAACAGTACGTGCCCCACAGTTTATGCAGTTTAAGGGTCCACTTTTAGAGTTTAGTTTAAGCATTATGTTGAAACAGTCTGTGAGTGGGGGCTTTGTGCCCTTGCCAAGTGAAGAAAGGCATGGAACTTGTGCAAGAAGTGGGTAGGATGCTGACCAGGCACTTTCTAAGTGAGATTTAAAAAGCACTGCTATTTTTCTCCCAGGGCTGAGGTACAGGTGCTGAAAGCAGTACAAAGTGCTTGCCTGCATTCCACAGAGCCTTGGGCATGTCTCTCTCTCCTAATAGACCTGAGCTCCAGTTTCCATGCTTCTGCCATCTGAGGTGCCATGGTCTGTGCTGTTTTCTGGGGCAAATGGAGAGAGAAGGAAACAGCTGGTGATTGGGCAGAGAAGGAGCCCTTTTACTTGGCTTTGCCATCAGACCACAAGAAGTATCAGATCCCGGCATTGAAACATGAGTCCATAGCAAAGCAGTGCAAATTCTTGCAGTAGCTAGAGTAAGACTTAGAACATCTGGGGAAATTCTGTGTCAATCTATGTATTTTGCATGTCTGCACCAGTAGTAACCCTCTTCCTACCATGTCATCACTTATTAGTCCCTGAGTGTAGAGGATGTTAGTCCTTTCTTACATAGATTAATATTTCCATTAAATATGTCTAAATATGACTAACATTTTCTCACACAGCCTTGTACTCCTTGTTTTTTTTCAGCCTCACTGTTGGTCATTTCTTTTGCATGATCTCAGTAAGAGCTAGGGACCCCTGGATAATCTGGCTGTTGCATCAAACAGCTTCCCAGAAATTTACCAACTCTGCCAGTGTTCCAGAATGCAAATGTGACAGTGGTATGACACTAGCAGTAGCTAACCATGCAGATTTGGGCAGCTACCCTGGAAAACAAAGGAGACAAAGAGAAACATACCATCAGAAGGTCAAATGGGTAATGGAAAATAACATTTTACATATGAGTGACCCTTAACCTGAAGCTTTCCTGTTTACGAACTTTTTGCTTTTCTGACAGTAATGTAGTTGAATAATTCTGTAGTTCTATTTTCTGTGATAAAGTTTTCATCATAAGTGAAGCAAAAATAAAACTAGAATTAAAAATGTTTGAAATTTACTTTTTTTTCAGAATTCTGTCCTATTTAAAAGTTTATCAATTACCAAAGTAATTGCTACCATTGTCATGAAGATAATGGGAAAAAGAAATACAATATCATAGTTATTATTAAGTAATAGGTAATTTTGGTTTTCCTCCTTCCTCTAAAAAATTTTAGAGGTCTGTAACTATTAATGTTAGCTAGATAAGTGATAGTGTGATTTCAAATCATATCACAAAGATTTCTTCCACTGATTGTCCCAAATGGGAGGGACAAAGCAAGAAGCATAAAACTGATTCCATTTGTTGTGTGGAAGGTTCTGGTTTAGGACTCAGATATTTTGAAAGTGAAAAAAAATAAAAGTCTCCAAAGCATTTGTAGTTTTGTGAGAAAAGTACTGAACACAAGCCAACACAAACTTGTAGTCTCAGCTGAGTTTCCAGCAAATTCTAGCCTTCACTGCAAAGTCATCAGGAACAATTATATGTAATTTGGTACAATTGTCAGCTTATACTAGGAGGCCCTTTATACAGAGCTACAGAAGAGACTGTGTTACTTCCCATACCTAATAGGTGCATTAATCTTTGCTCAAAGGCATATCATGAATACGGGCACTGCTGTCAAATCCTCACCGGGCAAATACCAACCCTCATGATGAACTCTGGGGAGAAAGTCTGCACTGATATTCAAAAGTCAGAGTAGGTTCCCTACAGCTGGCATATTTTCTTGACTTTGATGTTTGGCTGTAGTGCCCAGATGTAATTCTAAGAGCTCGTGTTTAAGATGTATGCATACATGAATATGGTCCTTCAAATCTTTGGCATTTCTAGATTGCAATTTTCAGGAGAGTAAAGGGCACTTAAGTGTTAAAATGCAATGAAAATTCATTACTGTCTTATCCTTAATGTATAAAACCACCTATATAGCAGCTGCATTAAGTGAGATTCAAGTTGTGATTGGTTGGCATTCCCCAGGAAGACCAGGACATGTACTTTAAGGCTTTGGAAAGACACAAGTATATAATCTATATGATATTGTATCAGGAACTTGGGTGTACTCAGTAGAAACAGAAATTCAGCTTCTTTGAATATTAAGTTTTTATTTTAAGAATAGAGGATGTCTTGTTCACTCAGTTCTTTGAGGTCCTTTAGTGCCATGTAAGTGCAACAAGCTTTAAGAGATAACACAATAGACCAAGTTCCTGAGTGAAATAGGTTCACTGAATTTTGAAAAAAACCTTTTAGAGAAGCTGGATTACTATTCCATGGAAATTCATTGCATTTTGTTCAATCTTTACATCATTATTCCTTGAAATCCAGGATGGTCTTCTCTGGTTAGCATCAGAGCTGCAGACAGCAGCAAGATTGATTAACCATGGCTACATTTACACATTATGTCCTGAAACAGAAGACTGTAAACTTGCAATCAGATCTTCAAGCTACTGTATTTTTAAGGAAGTAGCAGTGTTATGTAGATATGTAGATATGTAAAACATGAGAATAAATATTGACAAGTTCCTTGATAAATAAAAATTTTCAGAGCCCATCCAAACTGGCCTTAAATGCTGCCAGGGATGGGGCATCCACAGCTTACCTGCTGCCAGTGCCTCTCCACCCTCACAGTAAAGACTTTCTTCCTAATATCTAATCAAAGCTTACTCTCCTTAAGCTTGAAGCCATTCCTCCTTGTCCTGTCACTATAGGCTCGTTTAAATAGCGTCTCCATTTTTCTTGTAGGTTCCTTTCAGATACTGGATGGCCCAATTTAGGTCATTCTGGAGCATTCTCCAGGCTGAACAATCCCAGTTCTCCCAGTCTCCCCTCACAGCAGAGCAGCTCCATCCCTCTAATCATTTTGGTGGCCTCTTCTGGACTCTCTCTAACAGGTCCATGTCCATCTTGTGCTGGCAACTCCAGAGCTGGATGCGGCAGAGCAGAGGGGCAGAATCACTTCCCTTGCAGTGTCCAGGCTGCTTTGGATGCAGCCCAGAACTCCACTGGTTATCTGGGCTTCAAGCACACATTGCTGGGTCATGTCCAGCATCTTCTCCACCAGCACCCTCAAGTCCTTCTCAGCAAGGCTGCTCGCAATTTCAGTTCATCCCCCAGGCTCTGCTGACACCAGGGATTGTGCTGACCCAGGTGCAGCACTGTGCACTTGGTCTTGGTAAACCTCATGATATATCCATGGACCCTCTTGAGCAGGTCCCTCTGGAAAGATATGTCAGAATTTTATGTTTTTCTGTCCCTGAACAGGCATAATGCTTTTTCATTCTTGTGAAATGTCTTTGCTGTTATCCTGTGCTGTTTCTCACTTGGCCTGTATTTTCTACCTTCTGTGTGTACAGTCCCATGCATTCCCTTCCCTTGAATACATTAGGTCTGCTTGGTATTTAGAAAGTGCACTGCTATGCCCTGCAGATTTAGAAGGTCTGAAAGCAGATAAATATAAGACCATCAGAAACACATGATGATAAATCACAGAAAAATAGCCAGACTTTTATAATTAGACCAAAGAAAGTTTTAACGTTTTATGCTGTAGCAGAAAAATCTGCCATACAAATATGCTAAGACTGTACATTAGGTTAATTTTCTATTACTTATTAAATTTCCCAAACAAAACTTTGTTGTAAATTTGTTTCAGGGCTCTAATAAATGCTTCTCTTCTGTTCTGTGTAATTAACTACACAAGTGTGCTGTGCTGAGACATAAATATGCATTGACACTGCCAGAAAGCAGCAGGCAGTGCTCCCATAAGGGAGTCTGATCTGGAAGCTGATGGTGACTCCGACACAGACCTTTCTTGCAATGACAGGTACAGTTCTTAAGGGTTGGACCACAGCAGGCAACTAGATACTGATGACAGGGTCTATCAAAAGCCTTGCCAGGCAAGGCAAGGGGATGAATCAAGGTCGGAGTACAATCAGTGGCACCTAGATGCAGTACAGCACAAACCTTAAACAGCAGCTTTGATCTTGCTGTATTGCTAACTTAGCTCCTGACAGTAGAGAGACCTTGTGATAGCTTGTGATAGGCTTATAAGTGTTGGTAGATGAGGGATTTATCATGCGAATATTTCCTATAAGGCCTATAAAGATGGATGTAGCACATCTACACTGTAGTCCCTTCTGTTTTGCCATTTTGTACTTTGAGAAACGTAAGTGCTCTCACTTCATTGTTCCACTAGAGGTCCCTAAAACTTGTGTCAGATGTAAAAGTTGAGACACAATAATGACCTGTATGGAGGAATTATGAGAAAATATTGTTGGATTAGAACAGCCCACAGCATGCCTGATCTAGGAGGAAACAGCTTACAGAGGCTTCAAATATCAAGCCAACAAAAGGCAAGAGGCGCAGTACACGAGCTTGTGGTATAACACAATCAAATGATCAATGTGAGATGACCTCAAGAACAGCTGGAAGAAAAAATGAAAGCTGTGGCAGAAGGCTGAAGGACTCTGGAGGTAAGGCTCCAGTCTCCTAGCACTCCAGTGGTTTGCAGAGAAGCTACAAAATTGTAACTGGTCAGTTGGAAATATCAGGTCGGTACAGGGGCTTGGCAGTATCCTTCTGCAGCTCCATTGCCATGGAGCATCAACACTGGTTTACAGACTGTGAATGAACTCTGTATGTACATACAAAGTAGTGGTGGTGGTATCATTTGTACATGCTTAGTTTTCCATTGCCATCACAGATGAAAATTTCCCAATAGAAGAAAAATCATATTCCAACAGTGAATGTGCCCACTTTTGAGCAGCAAAAGCCAGTAGCTGCCAACTAAGTATGCCTCTACCATTTTATTCCTCTGAGCCAAAACTGGATATTTAAGCCAGAACCATGTGGCAATACAAAGTAAACTCGCTCTGTCAATTGCTTTCATGTAACTAACACTGAAGATCTTTGCAAAAAATTATCTCTTATTTTGTGGTCCCTGTTTAGATTTTATTTTAAATCACTGTGGTAATTATTTAATAAAAGATTAATTTAATAGAATTTAAAAATGTACATTTAATATTCTATCTAGCAAATGTTTTATATCTTCCCGTTCAATCACTTTACAGCCTTTTCTTATTATGCAGATTTAATATTCTTTTCTACAGATAGAGGATGTGCTTTTAATCTAAACTTAGCAATTAATTGCCAATTACTTTCAAAAGCCAAGTTTAACCAGGCACAGCACATCTGCCTGACAAGGCTTCTGGTAAAATCTCTGAGAAATACAGTCTGCAATGAGATGAAGTCTCTCCATTTAATGCATAAAGAACATTAAAATCTGGGTGAGAACTGATAGGACATGCATGATCAGGAAACTTGAGTTGGCCAAAGAAAAACCCTGAATTTCAGTCATCTTAAGAGAGGCTACAAAGAGATAGACAAAATTTATGACGTATCCTGTTTTCAGGTTTGTTAAAGCCAGGGAGTTCGAATAAACATGGGGTAACAGAAATTTGTGCAATAACCAGCAAGATGAATGTGAGTTAACATTTTGTGAGTTTATTTGCTGTTTGTTGTTGCATTGGATGAGCTGTAAAGACACATTTTGGCCAAGTGTTCAGTTTGTTGGATACAATGCAATACACCAGTATCCTATCAAAAGAAATTGCCTTTTCAGATCTTTTTCTAGGTTGTTTTTTTTACTTTTATTCTAATTTTGAGTGTGCAGTTGCAACTATGCTATGCATAGCTTTTCTGTTCTCTGTTGCTTTCTGCTGAAGATTAGATGTAGAGCCATGACTCTCAAAAGCCTCAACCTGGTTCCAATGCCCAATGAGACTTTTAAAGTACTGAGTCAGATCCTAAGATTCTGTTTTGGTTTTCGTTTGGATGTTCATGCTGTATTTATCTTCATGGCTCAGGCTTATATCATTGGCTGGTAAGGAAGGATGCGAGATCTACAGCCAGTGCCATGCCCCCATAGAGTCTTGTTATTGGTTATTTATGCAGGCATTATGATTTGAGTTGGTGCTCTTCTGTCAAATGGAAGGTCTTTTCCAAACTACTGAAACACGGAACTCTTGGCCCGGTGTCAGGGAAAGTAAGGGTGAACTTCACAGTTTTGTGCCTTCTGATCCTGGTTCATGTGTGGAGAGATGAATACTTTTTTAGCTATGTGTACCCTGAAATCTGTCTCCCAGAATGATCTCTACTAATTTGTATCGTACACTCCTTGAGAAAAAATTTGTGAAAAATAAAGAAAAGCTTGTAGATTATTCCTTATGTTTAAACCAGGAGCAATCTATCCGGAATAAACAAAGAGCTTTGAGATGCCCTTTACCTGACTTAATTTTATGTGAAAAACTGATAAAAAGGAAGACATCATGAGTACATATAATACGTTATCATCTAAAACTGTACTGTAATCAGCACACTGAAAATCATTATTTCCCATTTGGGAATTGCAACCTTACATAGTAGCACTTGTCTTCTGCTTCTTGCATATTTCATGGAGTTGTGGCTTGTGATTGCTTTGCAATCTGAGCACATACTTTTGTGGTATATCCAGCTCAGGAAAAAAAGGTAGGGTTTCTGCTTTAGAATGTTGTTTTTATACTAAAAGCAATTTTAATTTTTTTTTTATTATTCAGTCAAGATTTGATTTGACCGATAAACTTAGGTCCTACCTTAATAAAAACATATTAATGTATAAAATAAGCTCTTTGTTTATGTAGTATGGTTTGTTGTTGACTTTTGGCATATTTTAGGAGCTGTTTGCATTTTGGGGATGATTACTGTTATTTCTTTGATTCATTACCTGGATTAAGGTACAGCTAGCTTAAGCCATGATGTGAAACTGCTTTGCTTTCCCTCTTTGATGCATTTTAGGGAGAAAGAATAGAATCTCCTAGTACTTCATTCTCCCCCATTTAAATTTTGGAGCCAGATGTTGGCTTCAGAATTTGAATGAAATCTTTTACATGTTGGTTTCTAAAGTGGGAGCTGTTTTGGTTTGAAGGCACAGCAGTTTGAAAGTGAACAGAGAAACATTGCATATGTTAATGGCTAATGGATTATTTCAGTTTTATCCTAAGTCTGAAAAGAGCTGTGCTTTTTACAGGACAGATGATAATTTCATAATTCATAATTTTTAACTATAGCAGAAAAGGAGATTTTTAAGGTAAGAAATATGTCAAGCTCTAGACTTGCTCAAGATTTCACACAGCTGTGACCTGGTCTCATTTATACTGTTTTCAGCTGTGGATTCTTCTAACTGAGGCAGCTGTAGCAAGTACCACACTTTTTTTTAATTTGAAACTGTGTACCAGAGTTGTGCTGTGCCTAAGAGATCAAGGGAACAGGCACAGGAGATTACAGGTGGTGATGCAAGGGGACAGGCAACCAGAAGAGTGGAGAAAGTTCTGGAGAGCAGATGAGTGGTTATCTCTCCTCACCACTCATTTCACTGCCACTGATGCTTAAGGAGTGTGAAATCTATGTCTTGTTTTCTCCTGACAGTCTCCCATCAGCTTAAGGCGCACTGCACATTTTCCCTGTTTGCCGAGTAGCTGCTGATGGCTTCACATGTAACAATTTTTAGACCTACCATGCCTGAGCTTATGCATGGATAATATATTTTAGAATATTACTTTTGCATTTCCTTTTGTACAGCATCTAAAGCATTATCTTTTTCATGTGAGCTTAGGCTGAAAAAATTGTAGTGAGAATGTCAGATGATAATTTACTGTTCAACCAAGCCAAAAAATGGTTTATTTTAGTCAAAACATGTGCAACCTCCTATGCATGGAATCACACTAATTACTGTTGTGTTCTACCAGGGGTTGCACAGCACAAATTACAATTCTTGTAATATTCATTATTCAACTGCTGCTTTTCAGGGTAGGTTTGCTTGAGAAATAAGTTCTAGGTCTCTTCCTGTTTCGTCCTTTGCTCCATAAAAGACAGGAAAGTGAAACCAGGGATGTAACATCTAATCAGTTATAAGAAGCATGTGATACCAGGGTGTAGTGAGAATTAAAAATTATTTCTTATCCAAAGTAGGTGTTTCTGTAGTAGTCAAAGACAATCTTCCGCACACTGCTGAAAGATGTATAAAAAATTCCTGTTTTAACTAGGTTTTAATGAATTGACAAGTTCTGCTTGTCATCCTTCGTGATTAATGAAAGTTGCCTGATCAGATTTTTACTGGAGTTGTTCTGTTGAAAAAAGATGATACCTCAATCTCTCTCTCTCCTTTAACATTACTACTTTACTGTCAAGACACCAATAATATTTATGAACTGATTATTTATTATTGCTTTTCTTTTCTTTTTTTGTTGGTCTTCTGTGGAATACATTGGGCTAGAATCACACAGTATATGCAGCCTGAGCATTTGTCATCTATCTGTGACTGTGGTCTGAGTACCTCCAGCTTGTTAGGTTAACTGCCCCAAAGACTCATGAAGATGTTTTAATGGGAGTTTGCAACAGAGGTAGAATGGGTGGAGTTTCAGCAGGGGGAGAGAACTGTGATGATTTTTCAGTCCACCTCTATAAATTTGGAAGTGATTGAAATAGAGCAAAGGTTTTGCCTCACTCTAACAAGTGTAAGTGCTCAAATGTCATCCATGTATTCTTCCATTCTGTGAAGAATATATGATTTCAAACCAATAAACAAATAAGATTTCTTCTGATTTCAATTCATAGCTTTTCTTTTTGGAGCTGAGACTCCCTCAGCTTCTTGACAGCTGTAGAATGCCTTCAGAAATCAGAAAGATGCTA
This sequence comes from Pseudopodoces humilis, assembly GCF_049639895.1. Taxonomy (NCBI): domain Eukaryota; kingdom Metazoa; phylum Chordata; class Aves; order Passeriformes; family Paridae; genus Pseudopodoces; species Pseudopodoces humilis. Next base: position 44,273,670 of record NC_142203.1, on the reverse strand, counting down.
TCATTGTGGGCTCTCTCCCACACTTATTAGTTATATGCTGTATTGCTAGCTTGTCATTTTTGGTAGCATGTGCACTTCCTTTCTCCACACTTCTCTTTTCTTTTAATCCTTATATGGGTAATTGCTGAAAGTGAGGGTCTAGTTTTCACGGTTGGCAGGTGTTAATTCTGCACTATGGGAGCAAGTGAACATTATTGAAAAGTCCAGAATTTATCAGCTCTGTCTGCTGACAGAATTCAAGAGCTGACTAGTGCTGTTAAAAGCCACAGGATCTTTTGTGGCTATGGGACCATTTTCTGGGTTATTGTGGGCATAAAGAAGAGATCAGAGTAATTTTAGTGCATAAAGGATGAATAAAGAAAATTATCTCCTTGATCTGTGAGGTATTAACATTTTATCTGCCAAACTTATTGCTACACAGAGCACAGAGGACATGTTGATTTCTTTACCTTTTCTGCCCTGCTCCCAAGTCTTTTCAAGACCAGTATTTGTAAATCTAAATTCCAGTGCGGGGTGGGTCTGGAATGAGATCTGTGCCCAAAATTCACACCCAAGATAACTCTGATCCATTCTATTTTCACTTACCTATGGACATTTACAGTTCCACTGTTCTTCACCATACATCTACTTGTGCTTTATTCAAAAAAGTCAACACAAACAAATTAGACAGGTGAGTCTGCATTTTGTTGGGTTTTCTCTGCAGTAGGAAAACACTCATTTATAATGGCAAATCTGACTCTCTGATTGCACTCACACAGAAAAAAATTAACCAGAATATGTATCAAATTAGGAAAAAATCTAGAGCACATGTGCGGCCTTTGAAGTACTGTAATGAATGACAACTGTTTGACTGATTTGAATGGATGAATAATGAATTCCCAGGGCAAATGATCCTTTATTTATGTCATAATGCATAAAAGAGAACTTTTTTTTTTAACTTACCTTTTTGTTTTGGCATGGAAAACATAGTATCTCTTAAACAATCACTGTGTGACAATGCCTTGGTAGTAGTGTTTGGAAAGGAGTGTTTGAACCAATACTCAGAAGAATGAATGTTAGAGCATTAAACATCCTAAAGCATTCTGTGGTTCTTATTATGCAAGAGCAGTATCATGTTATGTCAGGCAAAGGCATAATTTCATTGATTGAATGGGAATACTTAAAGTGATTTTTTTAATAAATACCATAGAAATTTATTTTCATGTTTGTCTGGATTGCAATTTCAATTGGTATTTTGAAGCAGAATTTTGAGGAACTTTCATGCTGACCTGTATTTGTAAAACATAGTACATTTCTGCATCTATTCTATGTGTTTGTAATTATTATGATTATACCACATGCTTTTCAAGGTCCAATATAGTTTTCAATTTGGATACAACTTTTTACCACACACATTTCTCATAATGTATTTCATGCATACCATACCAGATTTTAAAGATTGAAGAAAATAGCAGATGCAATTCTTAGAGGTATTTAAGCTCATTTGAAGAGTTTGACTTTGTATTATGTAAAGAACATGATGTTTCCTCTGCTAAAGTTTTAACAGTATGAAGCCATTCCATTATCTAATCCCAAAATCAGAATCCTAGTTGTCTAAACAAAATTAATGGTGTTACTCAAGCCATATCCAGAAGGGGAGTCTCTTGGGGTGGCAGAAGCAATTTTGCCTGAGCTTTTAAGAGCCAGAAAATTATGCCTTATGTACCTTGGTGCATTTTTCTTATAATAAGAGAGAAATATAATACCATTCTGTCTTTGTAACATTTTCTTTACTGAAGAACTTCAGAGTATGTCAGGTAAAATGAATTGCTAAGAAGTTATTGTAATGAGAATTGATTTAGAACTGTCAGTCCTTTTAAAGAAGTATAACTTCTTTAATCACTGGCTGCAATTCTTGGCGTAAACAGAAGACTGTTAATTACATTTAAAACAAACAACCCCCCCCCACCTCCCAGCTCCTAGCTTCTACGAATGCCATTTTCATTTTTGTTTTGACTTTACCACTAAGTAGAACTTGGCTGACATTCTGCTATTTCTAATATTGCTTGCTACAATCAGAGCTGCTAACTAGCAACACATGGCATGAGAGAGAAGCCTCAGGAAAACAGTGACAGGGTTTATGCCTTGGTGATTTGGGAATGTCTGTCACTTTACATACTTTTGACCTAAATATTTTTTGATAGTTGTCACACATCTCTCTCTCTCCTATGAGTCTGTAAACCCCCATGCTGAAATAAATGCGCTCATATGTTCAGATGAGTTGCCAGTCACGTACTTGCATAAAATAACAGAGCACCAGTTCTTAATGTGGTAATTAGCTTGCTTACTAGTCCAGGGGAGAACTGATACTGCTATGAAGCCAAATTTAATACGGACATAGGGAACTTACAAGAACCTGACTACAGTGCAAACAGAATGAACCCAGAATGAAGGAATTCAGTAAATGCCTGAAGATTACTAATTTTATCCTAAAGATTTGGATATTTTGTATGTGTCTTTGCTTGGGAAAGAAACAAAAAGATATCATCATTTCAGTACTTCTGCCACATCCTTGGTGTTATTTCAGTCCCTCCTAAGTTTTAACAGGACATACTGGAATTTATACCATAGAGTTTTTCTTACATACCATTTTTCTTATCTGTGCTGGAGGCATAACACAGAATTTTGGGATGACTAAATGTTAGACAGATGAGTGTGAAATTAGTGTGGTACTTTTACTAAAAAAAAGCATTCATCAAGTTCCTGTCCTCCAGGCTCCATTTGAAGACGTAAATATATTTCTCGAGTATGTGGTTCTTCTATTGTGTATGAAAAAAACCCCAACATTGCAGTAAATCTTCTAAAGGGTCTAATGTATATCTCTTAGAAACACATAGAGCTGCAGCTGTTCCAAGGAGTCTTGATGGGGTGATAGTATTCCTTAAATAAGGAGAGCTGACCCTATTGTGTCTGGGTTATAAAATAGCATTTTCTTTTTGAGACACTACATGTTCTCTTATGCATGGGCTTAATTCCTCTAGGTTTGGTTGCTACTAAATATTAGTTCCTTCTACTACAATTTGGAAGCAAAGAAATCACTTGACGGGATCAAAATATATAATATAAAATATATTAATTACTCCTACTTACTTCATCCATTTTTCAAAAGAGACACTGAGTCAGGTAAACCAAGAGAATGAAGCACATCAGCTTACTTTTAAGTTATCTAATGATTCTCAAATTTTTCCCTTCTTGATTTGTTTACACTAAGTTAATGTTCTTGAAATATACTCAAAATATTATATTAAAAACATCTTTAATTACAAGTCTGCATTCTCAAAATGAGAATACATAATATTTTCTCATTTTAATGTTTTAAAGTTGACATGGTAGAAGTTAAGGGAAAACAGCATCTGCATACTAGTAATATAAATTTTTGACTATATGGTCGAACTGATTTTCACTTCTGCCACTCAGAACTCAGATAGAGTTAAAAACTCTATCTATTTTGTTGGATTCCAAAGCCTGTAAAATTCTGTGTAAAAGTTGGTCCAGTAAATGTGTAGCTTGCACTTAAGTAATATATAATAAAATGACTGAGTCTTACAGGAATTCCAGAGTTTGTTAAATCAGTCAGGGAAGGGGAGTTCAGTAAATATTGCTTCACATGAGATGCTGCAGTGCACTGCATTGTATTGTGTGTTAGGGCAGTATTTGTAGTATTTTTTGTAGTATAGGATGAGGAAGAGGCAAGAAAACCCACAGTGGGGAATGGGGAGTGCATATGTGTGCTTGCAAATGATGGTAATGAAACGGAAACATTTCTGATTTATCTGTGCATTCACCACTCTCATTTCTGTCAGAAATTTATTATGCTATTGTGAATTAATATAGAAAACTGACAAAATCATCTCCTCAACTAATTTAAGTAAATGAGAGGTCCTGTTGTCTTATCCTGGAAAGAAGAAGGAGCTGAAGTTAAGTGGGAATGTAAGAAGACTTCCCAAAAAGGATAGGAAAAAAATGAGGATTTGAAGCCTGAACCAAGTTTCAATTAAATAGTTTTATTCTTTTTACTAGTAAAAGGTTCAGAAGTTTGAGTAAACCTGAAATTAAGCACCTGCTACTTCTTCCGTTCTAATGGGAGATTATTCTTTTACCTTGAACAGTCATGAACCCTTTTTTCAGTGATCAGTAAAAATACAGTGACAAATTTGAGAGTTTTAGCCTTTCTGTTTTCTTCACCTTGGTACTGTTGAGCATTCCTGGAGGGATGAAGAGTGGCCTAAGCTCATTCACTTAGCAGTTCCCAGTTGCTGAGCTGATGCCAAAGTACAGGCTTTTTGTGTTTTCCTTCTGTAAATACAGCTACCTTGCTGTGGTAAAGCTAAGGCACAAACCCTTTTTACATTGGCTCAGAAATACTCTTGTTTGTCCTGTGCACATGTTCAAATGTTGCTGAGCCAATGTCTCTGTCTGGTTTGTTTGACATCAAGGCACAGACTCTTTACAAACTTTTGACTAAGTAATTACTAACTGGGATGATGTCACAACCCTTTTCACTCACTGGATAGCCAGAGCCTCTTTTTCTAGTAGCTTGATGTCAGGGGACGTGTGATTTAAACATGGGAACCGTTTTGCACTGGTAAGCTGGTTTGCTGTCAACAGTGAGACTGCTGTACAGGCTCCCATCTCAAAAACAAGGAGATCCTACCAGAGCATTTCTATATTTTTTGTGTTACTGGCTAGCATTTCCCACATGTCACTTTGATTTCTCTGCTTAGGCCTCTCCTTGTAGGATTACTGGCTCAGAAACCTAATTTTATTCAGCTGATATCAAGATCTAGTGAACAAGTAAGACTCAGTTGCCCCCAGTAGGACAGACCTGGCCTCAAGGCATAGGTTTCACTGTACAGTGTTTGATGTGCTACGCTAGCACACTTGGACACAGACATCTTCAGCTGCACATGACAGGAGTTCTTCAATTATTCTGTATTTCACGTGTTACGGAGAGCTTTATCAGATCCTGAGGCTGATAACCAGCCAACTCTGTTGCCACTCTCTGACAGGGAACTGTGGATTTGGAATAAATCTAATATTTAAAGTTTCAATACCAACAGATGGATCCTCTACATTCTTCTGTATTTTTATGATTTCACATTTTTTGCAACTCTGCAAATGAAGTTCAGTGTTCAAATGGATCTACATGCTCTGACACCAGCTGTACCCATAGTGCATCATGTGAGAATCAGTATATGTGTCATGTATGAAATTTGATCTGTGGAAGCAGGCAAAGGTTTTAAAAGTAATCTAATTTAAAACAGTGTGGTTACCATGGCAGTAGTGTGGGAAATAACAGATGATAAAGCTGGAAGAAGACAGCAGGTAAGATGTTTGGTTTTTACCAAAAACCATTATTAGTGAGCAAAAAGCTTACCTCAGTGTATTTTAATTACATTATTCCCTTTGACTCAGTATAGGTTGTACATGTACAAATAAAAGAGATGACAGAATTTTATTTGGTCAGAAAAGGAGCAGGGGCCTTGTCTGAAGAAAGCATTTTTTGCATCATATTATTAAATGGAACACTTAATCAGCTTCTTTGCCAAAAGAAAACTTCCCATTATACTTATTATATATAAACTATATTAGAAGAAAAACATAGAAGAAAACTGAAATGTTGTAATGCTGAATATACTGTCCATGGTTCATCTATATGCTAGTCTAAGGTACAAAGAGTAGACTGACCCTTAAGTTTAGGGCTATGTGTTCCGGTAGGTTTGAGTTTCAGCTTTTGTAAACAACTCAAGCAATTCCCTGAATGGTTTTGTCAGTCAGATTTCTCCCTTGCATTTTTTCTGAGCTTTTTCCAGGTCTTGTATTATTTCATCCAAAACAAATTACATCATGGAAAATAAGAAGTACTGTCCCGTGAAGCTGGTTTCAAAACATAGTTCACATTACCTTTGTATGAAATTACATAGGATTAATATAAATCTGTTCTAGATCTTACCATCTAAGTCTGTTTGGACAGATTTGTTTCCAAGTCTGCTTTGCTCAAAGGAGGCAGAAAAACTGGGAAGATTGTATATCAGTCTAGTTAGAGCCAGCTAAACTGTGGTTTGCCTTCAGAGACACACAAAAAACAAAGTACTGCATGCTATCCTTAGTTTTACCTAAAAGTGCTTCTATGGTAGTACTATTTTTATACACTTGTTCCAAGCAGAATATGTACTTGATTTTTTGTGTCAATCAAATGATAGTAAGACAGACCTTCAGCACTATCAACTTTTTGATAAGTTAGTGGAACTTACTGCTGATTTACCCTAGCTGAGGATCTGACCTTCGCCACCTTGCTGCACCAAAGAGAAAACATTCACTCTGTGAGAAGCTGGGACCAAGATACCTCAAAACAAAATGGGTAATGCTGTGAAGACTAAACTCTTTCTGACTTCTGTGGCATGCACCTCTATGCGTAGTCTCTCTCTGTTGTGTAAGTCATTTCTAAGAGGAGAATCATCACCCTAACAAGAAACCTGTGAAGTCTGCTCTAGGCTTGGTGTAGAACTCAACAAGAATTTGGATTGAATTTGACAAAATAATCAATGTTTCTAAATTTGTCAGAGAACATATGGTCATAATAAGATGGCATGATATAACAGAGGTGAGAGAAACGGTAACTACACACTTTGCTGAGGCAGTGGTAGCATACCTTTTGGGTGCAAAGAAAGTATAGCTGTAGTATTTATGTTTAACCTTTCAAATAAATGCATTTTTTTAGTGTTCTAAAATTTGAAGGTGCTACCTTTTAGTCATTTCGTAAGCACAATTTATTAGCATCTGGCACCAAGGGATGCAGCAATAACCTACATGTGTAAAATACCAACTTCCCCTCCCTTTCTCAGAGGAATTAGAGACTAATATATTAAAGTAATATACTGTAGTGTATTTATTCATGCAAGCTGTATATAATATTAGTATTTATGAGTATCCTGTGACCACACCTTTGACAGCATAAAATCAATCCCAGTGCTGTCACATTTGGGAGATACGGTTTTTGTCATTTATGGGAGTGTGTGGTGCGCCTGCTGGAAGTTCAGAACGTTTTCATGCTTAGCATAAGATAGGATTGTTCAGTTTGATTGTGGAGAAAGGAATAGAGCAAGCAGAGAAAGTAAGCATCTTGTATTTAAAAAGAGCAATTACAGTTTTTGCCTACAAGAGAGATATTTTGATGTAGCAGGAATAGAACATTTGCCAAAAAGCAGAAAATATTTCTTCAGCGGTAGCTTGCTAAAAACTGCAGAGTGTGCACAGGTTTGCATGTAAAGGTGCTATTAAAGCACCTAAACTCATATATACGTGCAGAACGCACCCGCCCACCACCCTTTCTGTAGTTTGGAAAGCTCTTAAAGGATCCCAGTCATAATGGGACTTTGTTCACATGTTTCAAATAAATGCAATCACACTTGAAATCAAACACCCAAGGGCATGTAAAGATCTACTCCTGCACTGTTGTTGAAACAGGTAACAACAAAGGTTTCTTTTATTTCCTGATTATTCATTTTCCTACAACAAGTAAGCAACATATGTACATTTTATATGAGTGTACATAAAAAAAAGGAAGTCAGGAATAACTGAAGCTTTTAAGTAAGGGAATATCTGCGAGAGATAATCTGATTCAACAGAAGTAATCTTTCCAGTTCTTACAGTATTTATGTTATGGTTGAATGCTTTCCTTAAGGTCAGGTAGTGGACATTCTAACTAAAATGATTTTTTCGATCTTGGATGTTCAAAGCATATAGTTAACACACATTTGGAAGCAGGGTCTAGAAAAACCACTTGATTTGTCAATCTCATCCCATGTAATTTCTGGCGGCAGAACAGAAGATATTGAATGAAAAAAGATCCATGGAACAGTCATGTACTACAAGACATTGGGTGGAAGCATCCTCCCAACAGAGTCAGCTTCATTGCCTCTTCCCTTACTTCTTTTGATCCTAAATAACTACACCTTTAGTTCTTTACATGTTTACCAATTCACCCTGCTTCATGATATTCTTTTGATAGAGTCTTTGGGTTCCCTATGAGAATTCAACCTCCTCTAGTCCTGTTGCTCAGGAGCCTTGAAGTGATAGACAAATATTTTAACTTCTCTCAAAAGAAGATAGGAAAATTTATTACTGTTTGTAAAAAGAAAAACTGAAGATTCTTTGATGGAAAGATTATATGGTTTGATGTAATACATCATTTGAAAAATAAGAAATGCTAGCTTATTCTCCAGAACAGAAGCTTAGTGTCTTTCTCATATTGTACAATCTGTGTGTTATATTTTATGTAATATTAAACTTGGCCTATGTTTCTGTCGATCCTCTTGGAAAAAACCTTTTCATATTTGGAGAAAAGTCAAAGAACATAACAAGGCAAACAAGACTACTCCTGTCCTCTGTATCTGAGATTTTAGTGGATGATTATGTGTTCCAGATTGTTTTGTTTGGGATTAAGAAGACAAGACTTGATCCATTCTCTCCTCAGGCAAAAGCTTCATGGCAGAGTTTATACATGTGCTCAGTTTGTTTGGGGCCTTTTTTTTGTTTCCTATGTCATGAGTGTTACTGTTCAGTAATACTAAATTATCCTTAAAAATTAGGACAAACACTGTAATACGCAGATTTCGAGAGACAGGCAATGATACTTTAGGAATAGCAATGATACTTTAAGAGTAGCAAATATCACTATAGAGAAGTATGCTTGCTAGTGAACTTTTTAATTGAAAAAAAAGCCTAGCAGAAACCCTCCTACCTTCTATCTAGTTTTGAAACTTGTTCTTACTCATTTTCTAACCACTCCATTTCATGCTTGGAAAATGCAATTTGTACTTGAAAATAGAATCTCTGCAGCTGCTGCTTGCCCTCTGAATTTTGAAGGTGACTGAAGGTACGTGTTTATTCTCAGTATATAATTTGGTATTCATATGGACATCTCAAGAGACTAATCCTGAAGGGTTTTAGTGGCAGGTATGATTCCTTGGTCACTTACAGTATTGAAGCACATTGTCATACAAAAGCAGAAAAGGAGCTCAGAAGAGGGAGCATGAGGTAGCCACCACTGTAAATTGAAAAATCCTGCTGCATACCCTTGGCTGCCCAAAAGTCTCAAGTTACTTTGGCATTTAACAGTGTGCCCCCTCAGAGCTGGTGGACATCAGTTTTAAAAGGAAGATTCATCTCTTGGGGTAAGGTACATTTAATGTCAGTATGGTGACACTTGGTCAAGTGCTAAGCTTCTTGCTTGCACTTTGTAAAGATGCATTCATTTCAGTGTAAGCAAAGACCAGCTAAGAGTCATAGAATGACAGAATCATAGAATAAACTTAGTCAGAAGGGACATACAAAAATGAAGTCCAACTCCTGGCCCTGCACAGGATTCCCCAAGAGTCACACCAAACGCCTGAGAACACTGTCCAAATTCTTCTTGAACTCAGACAGGCTGGTGCTGTGCCCACTTCCCTGGGGAGCCTGTTCCAGTGCCCAAACACCCTCTGGGTGAAGAGGGTTACTATCTAACATAAGCCTCTTTTGATTAATGAGAATGCTGTGCTTTGTCTGCTAACAAGCCTGCTTCATGTGTAGCTTTGTTTTTTGGAGCAGGCAGTAATTTAGGAGCAGGAACAAGATCCACTCTTCAGCCAATGGAATCTTGTGTATATGTGTAGACTGATTTACATTATTTGACAGTTCAGTCTTGAAGTTTTCTTTTACAATTATATTCCTTGAGACTCAGGCCACTTAAGACCCAATCTGTTCATTTTCCCCTAAAACTTAGGTAAAACTCAGCTCTTATACAGATAGGTTTGAACCAGTCATTTAATAACTGCTTCTCCTTTTGCATAAGGATATACAGCAACTGGAAGCTTTCAACTCTTTGCTTTATGCTGAGAAACAAGATCTGTAGTTCTTTCATGAACTATATCCCTAAGAACAATATTAAAATGAAACACTGTCAAACATCTAATGTCCAATATAAACTGTGCAAGTTATTATTTTTGGTTTTTATTTCAAATTTTTTATTTGTAAATTATGACTGTGATTTACACAGGCACTTTGAGAAGTCTTCTTGGTTGTAACGCGAAGGAATAAATTAAAAATATAAAGAAGCAGAGAGTAGCATATCTGATGAAAAATACCAGGAATCTGTGATTTGCAACCAAAATAAATTAGTGGATCATGTCTATACTAGATGTGTTCAAACTGGAAAATACTCTATTTTCTGCTGTCTCTTCAAAAAAATTCCAAATTTGAGTTACTGATGAATCTCTGTGTCAGTTTTTTAGCTTGGATATGGACTGTAAAAAAGATAGCTTGAATACATTTTTATTGTGTTTAAATTTTGTGTTGAAGAGGAAAACAAGGAAAGTTACATTATAATGAAAATTTGAAATATTCATAATCTGTATTCATTATGAGTATTAGCATTATTATATCTGTGGCATGCTTGGGTAAGGAACAATACAGGTACACTTATATACTGTTTTAGAAGGAAAATGTGACTAATTCAGCTTATAATTTGCCAGGTTAATTTCTAAGATACTGTAAGTGGTGTTTGGTTATAACCAAACCAAGGCAAAACTACTCAAATCTCTATTCAGGTATGGGTTTTTTACTCTATATAAGGATCTGGTTTGATTTTATTTAAAAAATTGTCTTAAATTAGTCACATTAGTCACATTTTGAAAGCAATTTTTTTAACTGTTGTTAGTAGTAACTGAAAGAGTACAATAATTTTCTGATATTAAAAAGAGAAAAAAAAGTTATCCCAAAAACTAATCAGTGTAAAGTAAAGGGAACATAAACTATGATATATGTAACATGTACTCAAGGATAGTGGGATACATTTCTGTGTATCACACTTCACAAAAAGGAAAAACATGAATGGAAGATAAATAAATATTCTGTAAACTTTTGCCCTTCTCTACTGAAAGGTAATGCCCCTGTAACTTGGTATTGCACCCATAACTATTGATTATCCTGCTCAAGTATAGCTTCTAATCTCTTTACTCAGTGCATTCTCATATTTCAGTAAGAAGAGTAAGACTATTCCTTACTTAAAAAATAAGCCATTATAGGAAATGAATAATATTATCATACAGAATTTTTATAGATAAAATGTACATATAAGCCCCTGTTTGAAATAAATGGCTTGACTTTTTTATTTATTTTTTTTTAACTTGTTAGTAAAGTAATGTTAACATTTCCTTTGGGAAAAGGCAGGAAGTATTTAATGGGAAGAAAGCTGTTCAGCAGGATAAGTACCACATATCTGTTACTGGTTTCACTACTTCTTGCATGGTATAAGGGTTAATGAACCAACCAGCATTTGTGCAAGACTTTAGCATCTCATACTTGTAAGACCCTTATAAGCAAACTCTGTCTCTCTTACTTCATGGTGGCCAGCTGTATCAGCTCCCCAGTTCTTCTTGGAACCCACTTTTACCAATTTCTCCAGTGTGTTTCACTTATATCCTGAAGGTCCACAGGCTTTTTGTGTTGTAGAAAAGAGTCTGGCTTCAATTCTCATGGTGGTTTTATTCCCTCATAGGGATAAATTATTTTCTGTTTAATTTAAACAGGAATTCACATTTCTGCTTTGATTCTGGAGAAGCAAGATAATATCAAAGAAAAAAGGTTTTTAAATAACAACTGAAATTAACTCAGTGATATTCTTCTCTGGTGTTATTTTGGTTTTTAGTTGATCCTTTTCTTCAGCAAGGAAGTCCCCAGGTCTGGAGATATTTTTCCTGTCCTTTGGAGAAGGGCAATCAGCATGTCAAGGCAAGACTATAGGTGATACCAAAAGACAAAAGGTTTTCATTTTGTATTGTCTTGACCCTTTTGGAGTAATTTTGGTCCATCTTTTTTCACATGCTGATCTGTCATTTGATGAGCTGTGTTGGTGAGACATCAGAAAAATGGAGGGCTTTGCTTCCTTTTCACAATTCTGTGTCTGTCTCTTTCTGTCCACCTCCATTATCTGGTCTTCTTTTACCTGCCTCTCTGGATAACCAGTAGTTTTTTCCAATGAAATGCGGATTTTAGTCTCCCTGTATAACCAGTGTCCTCTTAATGGGTCCAGGTTAGTGTCAAGAGCCTTATATTTCCACTCCCTCCAGCTTAATGACAGTAATAATCCACAACTGAAGAGTTTTCTTAAAATAACATCTTTTAAAAGCAGAAAGCAGTTACAAAAAGAGTCACAGTCAAAAGACCAAACACACTAACAAACAAAAGACTATAAAAACCTAGTCCTATTTTTGCATGACTGATTTCCAGGAGAAAACTGGTCTCTTCACAAGCAGCCTGAATATAGCTCCAGAATATCTTCAGGCACAGTAAAGGTGACCTGGTGATGGGAATATGCTATGGACCTTCTGGTCAGGGTGAGGAAGTCAGCAAAATGTATTTTAATTAATCTGAAGAGTGGTCACAGACTGTAGTCAAGGTGAGCCTGTCAGGGTGACCAGAATTTGATGCCCAGGAACGCAGCTAAAAATGTGAAAGGATGTGATGGGGCTTTAGTCAGCAGACATGAAGGAGTAGATCCCATTATGGGTGAGGAAAACAAACAGCATATGGATCCTTTACTGAAAGGGAGCAGATCTGGACATGCTTTGGAAGCAAGTTGGATTCCCATAGAAAGGAGCTCAGGAAAGCTTGCAGGGTAGCCTCCTGCTAGCACAAGAACATTTTGCCCCAGTATGCAGATGTATCAAGAGATCAATTTGTCTAAGCAGAATAGCTGTGACAGAGCTACAGTGACAAAATGCAATCCACAGGCAGGATATGGACATGGGGAAAAGCTACAGAAGAGAAGTAGAAAAGCATTACCTAGGCATGCAACTTAGCAATTGTCTTTGGCTTTACTGAGGCAAAACCAGCTCCGTAAGAAAACACTTCACAGCCTTAAGTGAAAGGATAACACATAGGATCTCTGAAGCCATTCAGTGCACCACTGTGTTGTTCTACCTATTTATTACATGCCTGTACAGTCATATTTTCTGAGACTTTTTAGCAGTTTAACAAAATTGTTAAAACACAAGATATAAGGGCATTCCTATAGTATCTTGTTGGGGAATAGTGTCAATAAAGATGTTCAGCAGTAAAGTACTGGTCAACAGTCTGCCAAACATGAACTAGTATGTGCCCAGGTGGCCAAGAAGGCCAGTGACATCCTGGCCACTGGCCTGGCCAGAAATCGTGTGGCAGCAGGACCAGGGCAGTGATTATCCCTCTGCGTTCAGCCGTGGTGAGGCCACCCCTTGAATACTGCCTTTACTTTTGGACCTCTTATTCCAAGAAAGACATTGAGGTGTTGGAACACGTCCAGAGAAGAGCAGCAGAGCTGGTCCAGAGCACACATCTTTTAAGTGGCTAAGGGTGCTGCAGAGGTTTAGTCTGCTGAAAAGGAGGCTCAAGGGAGACTTTTTGTCCCCTACTACTATCTGACAGAAGGCTGTAGTGTGGTGGTGCTTAGTCTCTTCTACCAAGTAAAAAGTGCTAGGACAGAGGAAACAGCCTCAAATTGTGCCACAGGAGGTTTAGACTGAATATTGGATATTTCACTGAGATGGGGGTCAAGCATTGAAATAGGCTTCCCATTTAAATGACACGTAGATGTGACATGGTGTCATGGTTTAATGGTGGACTTGGCACTGCTGGTCTAATGGCTGGACTTAATCTTGATGATCTTAAACATCTTTTCCAATCAAAATGATTCTATGAGTCTCTTCTCTTGCAGATAAATGTTTAGTTAAAATTTTGTAATTTTCCTAAAACCTGTAGATCCCCTGGCTGACAAGGTCTAATCCTTTATGCCCTGTATTATTAATTGTCCTTTACACTACATGTAACACTTGAGTAACCTCTGAGCATGTAGTTGCCTTTTCTAGCTTTTTCTTCAAGAATTGGTGAAAAATGTTGGGTAACAAGTCTACATCAGCCTAGCTGTTTCAGAAATACTGGGCACTGTACAGAAATTTTCAGTAGGATCATGCTTAACTGATGACAACTGAAGTTCAGAATCACACAATACTTCTCTGTGAGTTGTTTTTTCGGATTTGGGGCTGTGGAAACTGTTTGCCTTTAAATACGTGAGCACAAACCTACTGTGCTTCTCAGGTATAGTATGCTCATTTTAAAACTGTTTTTCCTATGCAGCTGAATTATATTTAAATACACAGTGAATGAACTTATCTTTCAAAAAAGTGTTTGGGTACATAGAACTGACATTTTAAAACAAACATTATAACATTATAGCTGCTGCAGAACTGGGTAGTATTTATGACTTCAGGGAGCACAAAAAGATGAAAGGAATGCTAACATTTCAATGCAGAGAAATTATGTGAATTTAATTTCTTCAAAAATAAATGGAAAACAGTCTTTTTTCAGGACAAAAACTTTGCTGCTTTTTCTTGTATAGGTAAATTATCAGATAAATGATACCAAGCTCTAATGTGGTGTCTGAATATCCTGCATCTCTATAATTGTTGACATTCTTATTAGTGGAGCTTGACAAAAACAATCTCTAAAATAGATGCAACTAGTATGGAAGAAAGCACATCAAATCTATTATAATATTTCCAAGAAAAAACATTATCTCAAATAATTACTGAACTAACACAAATGTGAAAAAATAATCTGAATGAGCATATGTGCGTATAAGACACTTCTGTTATCTTTTTAAATGTGTAAAGGTGGGAGCAAACAGAAAACACTGCCTGCAGAAGAATTATCTGGATTTTTTACACTCTTTATTAGACCTGTGAATGTGAATGGTTTACCTGGAGAAATGGATGTGACAGATATAAGTTGGTCATAATATGTCAAAGAAAACCATATTAATCTTTCTCAAAAGCCAAACACTTTTATATCTCAAGTGATAAAAGGCACTTCAAAGCAGACATAAACTAAGAAATATTCATGACACTTATTCTGTCATAATCTTTTAAGGTTGTATGTAAGAGCAGAGTGGGTGCTGTTTCATATTTATTTTACAGCACCATGTGTGGGCAAAAAATAAGGGATTTTACTTATTTAAAGTCACAGATGAATTTCCCAAATGTTACAGCATGTCTTGCACGTAACATTCATATTAGAGATGATGTGTCACAATAAAGTGGTATCTACAAAATAGTAAATCAATGGAGAACAATTTGCCAAAATTTTTAGACAATAGTCTTTTCCTTCAACGTCATGTCTGAGTTCACTGCTGTTCAGAAATAAATGGTATTTCTGACCATGCTCAGGAAGCTATAAACCTTTTTTACCTATCTTTATCTCACTTTGGGCATGTGAGAAGTCTCCATTCTAGTCCAGTGCCTGTGGTGGGACTGTCTGCAATTAGGCTTTACCGAACCTACAGTCTTCAATGCTAAGGTGCAGATGGCAGAAATTTCCCTAAGGCAAAATTTTTGCAGTCCAAGCTGCTGTGGGATAAGCTAGCAGAACCAAAGTTTCAGCTGGCATTTATTGGTGCATGGCTGCATACAACATTCCTGGTGAAGATATTTTTAGTTGATATTTTGCTGTCTTTTCTTACTGATGAATTTCCAGATATCAGTATATGTATTTCCCACTAAGCCAGCATCGTAGTGGTGTTTATAAAAGTACGTTATTTTATATTATGTTTTGCTGGATTATATTTAGATTTGTTTGCTTGGACTTAATAGTTTTATATAATATGTGAAACCTCATAGTGCCGCTGTTAGTCCTTCAAGCACAACTGAAAACATTAGTTCAAAGACTTCATCACTCAGATACTGTTTTTCTGTGCTAGCTCTGTAATATGCATTTCTTTGAGCCTTAAAACTCTGTCAAAACAAATAAAAAGCTGAATTTAGGGCCAATATTTTTTCCTTGGTATGTGTTGCACATCAAGTTCTAACCTCATAAAATTGTAAACAAGTTTACTGGAAGAATTTTTTCATTTTTCTATAAGTAGATAAATTTTGTATCCATTGCTGCTAGAGTGTTGGAACTATTTTGAGCAATACTAGACAACTGTACTTTGAATTTACAAGTTTAGACTTTCTAAATATGACTTAATGGGTTTTACAGTTTCCACCATATATTATATTACTTTTTGCACAAGCTTTGTTTTCCTTGCTTAATAAATGAACACATTCTGGTATAATAGAAATCTCTACCATCTTCAAAAAAGCAATTTACATTCTTCCTTTGGAGGAATTTTTATGTGGCAGTGGTAGGAAAAAGGGATGTTAAAAGTGGGGGGGAGAATAGGGGGAGGGGTGGGGCACAGATGATGAATTTAAATTAAACAACATTTCTGAATTCCTACTTCTCTGGCCACTATTTTGATTAAAGTTGAATCACACTTACAGAAGCTTTCAGAGTAGCTCTCTATTCCATGAAATAAGTTAAATGCTCCAGTTTTCACATGAAAAAAATCTACTCCTTTTACATGCCCTTTTGGAGTTGCTTCTGCGAGCCTTTCATACACTGAACTCCAGCTGATGTGGATAGAAATTCCACATATGGAGGGCCTGGAGAGTCAAACCCCTTGCTTTTCGCATGTTTTTCCCTCTCTTTCAAATATGCAGGAATGCAGGAATTGTACTGGTGTTTTATAAATTTTATGACTATTTCCAGAGCTAGCTCGAGACTTCTCAGCAGTAAACACAAAACCCTATCTTCCCACCTCCTCATCCCTCAGGAGTAAAGGCAGAATGACTTTTTTCTCAGTTTTAGGTCAGAAAAATCTGACTATTTCATGAGAGATAATCAGCTGAGTGGTTTCTGAAAGAGGCAAGAGGAGGCAGAGAACCTGCCTGGGTCACTCAGGGGGCAAGGGGCAATGAAAGGTCAGTGGGTCCATGCCTTACTGTCTCCCTTTTTATTTTCTCCTCTTCACATTTTCCCTCAGCTGCCACTCTGTTACCTTCTCAAACCCCTTTTCTCTACTCTATCTGTAAAAAAATTGTTATGAAATCTCTATAACTTGAGACAGTAAAAAGTGTAAAGAAAGTAGCCATAATAAAAGCCCTCTAATGGTAAAACATATATTTTTTCCTTTTTTTTGGAAGACTAGTGACAAAATCTGTGGAACAGTGTCAAAAGGAAAAAAAAAACAATACAGAGAGTCTAGTTTTGGGCATTTATTTTGAATGATCGTAAGAGTGTAAAACCTGCAGGCATAGAGAAAGGATTATCACTTTAAAATCTGTATTCAAAAAAATATTGAAGTACTGATTTATAGTGCTGTATGTAGCAGTCATTAATCAATACAATTGATGACTCACACAACACTAAAGACAGGGACATTCTTTAATTTTAAAATTTTTGTCTGGATGATATTTTCATTTTTTTTTTCTCATACTATTCAATGTCAAATTGTTTAGACAGACAGTATGCATGTCCCCTGTTTAATTTTATTAAGATAAATGTTTTGCAATAATGCCTTTGTAACTGACATTTTGAGAAATTTCAAACAAAACCTAACCAGCATAATTTTTGTTTGCAGTTAGTGCCTGCAATCTGTAAATTTGCAGTCTGTATGCTTGGCAGTGCCAGCAAAATATAAAAAGTGCTCTGCTCTAGACAGCATTTGATATGCAGCGCCTCAGCTCTCAAGTGAATTGCAGTATGTAAACCATCAGAGCTGACAAAATGTCTTTGAGGAAGGATTTTCCTGATTCAACAAACATTTACAAACTCTTCAGTCTTCCACAGAGGGGGTGTCTAAGTAGGAAAATTGCTTCTCTGATGCACATGCAGATTTTGTCCTGCTAGGGACATCTCAACATCTGCTGGAAAAGTAGCTCAGCAAGATGTAGGCAATCCAGGAGGCTCCTCAAATGCATGGGGGATAACTTCTTATGCCACGTGCTGGAAAAGCCTACCAGAGGAAATGCAATGTGACAGTCATCAACATAACTTGGAGCTAATCAGGGATGCCAATATTGGTGGTAGCCTGGAATGCAGTGATCACACACTGACAGAGTCTGCAGTCTTGAGGATTATAGGTCAGGTAAGGAGACAAGGCTGGGCCCTGAACTTTAGAAAGGCAGACTTCCAGCTCTTCAGGGAGATTTTCCAATGGGATTCCCTGGGAAACTGCCCTTAGGGACAAGGGAGCAAAACATAGCTGGCAGATTTTTAGGGAAGCCTTCCATAATGCCCAAGAGCTGGCAATCCTCAGGAGCAAGAAGATGGGCAAGGAAGGCAAGAGACAGCATGACTGAGAGGGAACTGCTGGTCAAACTAAAGGAAGAGAAGCAAATGCACAGACAGTGGAAAAAAGGACAGATGGCCTAGGAAGGCTATAGACATGAACCACAATTGTGTAGGGAAGGGGAGAGGAAGGCCAAACCAAAATTGGAACTGAACATGACAAGGGACACAAAGAGTCATAAGGGCTTCTGCAAGTATCAGACAAGGAAGATGAAAAATAAGGTGTACATCCTCTGATAATTAACACTGTGAAAAAGTAACAACTGATCAAGAGAAGGCTGAGGTACTCACAGACTTTTTTCCATTTTTCAATGGCAGCTCCTTTTTATCACGTCTCAAGGGGATGGACAGCATGATGGGACTGAGGGGTCAAAGTGCTCCCAATTGTAAATAAATATCCAGTTCTCGACCACCTGAGGGATTTGAATTTGCATAGGTTGATGGGACCTGATGAGCTGCATCCCAGAGTCCTTAGTCCTTAGTAGCTGCCAAGATGCTCTCCATGATATTTGAAAAGTCATGGCAGTCAGGCAAAATCTCAGGGAACTGGGAAAGGGAAAACACTGTAGCCATCTTTACAAAGGAAAGAAAGGAGGAGCCTGGGAACTACCACCACCCTGTCAGCCTGCCCTCTGTGCCCAGGAAGATCATGGAACAAAAGCTCTGCTAAGGCACATGGAGGACAGGCACATTCAAGACAGCCAGCATGACTTCAGTAAGAGCAGGTCCTGCCTGACCAACCCATTGGCATTCTGTGAAGTGATTAAAACAGTGGGCAAGGGAAGAACTACAGATTTGTCTAGATTTCTATAAAACCTTTAGCACAGTCCCCCAAAACATCCTTCTCTCTAAGTTGGAGAGCAACAGATTCAGTAGTAGGTCAGTAGATTAGGAATTGGTTGGAAATTGTAACTAGAGAGCAGTGATGTCTCAGAGTCCCAATCCCAATGGGCATCAGAGACAAGTGGTATCTCAGGGTCCATATTTGGACCAATGTTATTTAGTATCTTCATTAATGACATAGAAGGAGGGATTGAATGTGAATGTGAACCCTCAGCAAGTTTGCAGGTGACACCAAGCTGAGTGGTGCAGTTGACACACCTGAAGGATGGGATGCCATCCAGGGGGATCTGAACAAGCTCAAGAAGTGGGCCCATGGGAATCTCAGGAGGCATACCAAGACCCAGTACAAGGCACTGCACCTGGGTCAGGGCAAGCCCCCAGCACAGGCTGGGGATGGACAGATCAGAATAGCCTGACTCAGAAGGACTTGGGGGTGCTGGTGGAGGAGAGGCTGGACATGACCCAGCCATGGGCACTCCCAGCCCAGAGAGCCAAATGTGTCCTGGGCTGCATCCAGAGCAGCGTGGGCAGCAGGGCCAGGGAGGGGATTCTGCCCCTCTGCTCTGCTCTGCTGAGACCCCTCCTGGAACCCTGCATCAGCTCTGGGGTCCCAGCACAGGGAGAACGTGGAACTGCTGGAGCAAGATCACAGAAGGCCACCAAGTTGATCAGAGGGAAAGAGCACATCTCCTGTGAGGGAAGTAATTTTCTCATTATTGGGGCTGATAGGATTGGAATTGCTCAGAAAAAGAGAACACTTTGGCATGAACTAATTGTGACTGTCGAGTACCTGAAGAGAATTTAAAGGAAAGATGAGGCAAGACTATTTACAAGAGCATGTAATGACAGGACAGGGAGGAATGTGTTGAAATTGAAAGAGAGTAGATTTAGGTTCGATATTAGGAAGAAAATCTTTACTCTGAAGGTGGTGAGGTGCTGGAACAAGCTGCCCAGGGAACAGTTGTGGATGTCCTATCTGCAGAGATCAAGGTCAGATTGGATGGGACCAGGTCTAGTTCCAAGCCCCTACTGCAAGATGGTTGGAACAAGATGATCTTCAAGGTCCCCTACCAACCCAATCCAGTCTATGACTCTGTCCATCTGTGTTGAAGTCAAATCTGTGTGTTGTGTCCCTTTGCCTCTTGACTTCATTTAGGTTCATTTGAAGGCAAAATCTAGTCTATTGCATATTACAGCATTGATTAGCAATATTTTGCTAAATAATGAGACTTCTGGTATCTGTCCTGTACATACTTTGACTAAATTTGAAGAACATCTAAAGAAGCTCTTTAACTTATATTGGTATGACTTCATGTGAGCACCATGCTTATTTGGTTTTTAAAAGTGAATTGAATACAAGTACCACCCAGTTAAAGACATGTAATTAGTAGTGCTATACTGAAAATCTGACACAGTTATTTTTTCCCTGGACACTAAGAATCTTCATGAACAAAAGTGAATAGCTTATGCTGAAAGGTTAGTAAAGTGGCACATAGTTCTTCTTCTCATTGTTCTCAGAAGCAATCTTTTAATTGAAAACACAGCTATAGACCTAACAACGCAATGAGAGGCATGTTAATAAGTACCAGAGGACCATGTGACATTTGTGTCCCTCAGTGCTGCTTAAAAAGCAGCATCCATGTGAAACACAGGCTGCTCTGAGCACTGAAAATTGCCATTGAAAATTGCATATCCTCGGTGTTATTTTTGCTATTTGCTCAGAGAGGGGACATATGTAATTTTCAGGGTGCCTCACCACCTCCTCTGGATGCTTGAATTCTTTGAGAAAGGACAAGGATGCAGAAAGAGAGCTCATTAAGGAGCCAATTAGAGCAGTTTTACTGTCCATTTTGTAACTTGAACACCTTTGCTGTTTTCACAAGGGAAACAATTGTGCTGTCATTATAGAGAAAGCCACCAGGCTAGCAGAGCAGCTTGCTACTCATTCCAAACAGCTGGAACTAAATATCGCAGTTGAGTAAAATTAAGTTAATATAGATATTCTCACATTCCTGTGGTGGAGATACATTCTTCTACTGCTTGTTGTCTTTCAGCTCTCTAATCCAAAGATCTCATTTTCACTCTGTGACATCCCTGGCCCTTCCTTGTGTGCCAAGGGGACATTTTTGGGGGGTGGTAGACCTTGACTGCCCACATACCTGGGGGTTCTCCTTTATGGAGGGGTGAGTTTTTCTTTCTGTACAACAGAATTTTTGGGGCTCACTGTTGACTGCCTTTTCTCCCTTACATCTACTCCAGGCTGTTTCTGATACTGTTATGGTGTTCTGATGTTCTGATGCTGTTATGGTATAGCCTAAAACGGGCTGCTGCACTACTGGCCTCTCCACAGCAGTCAGCTGCTAATCTGAGTACTAAGCCAGTCTATCACTATCATCAAATTCTTGCACTTTCCTCTGGCATACACTTCATATACCTGAATTTATATGCCTGCAAGCAGAGGTGCAAGATTAATCCCTGACTGGCTCCTAGTGACCATTTTGAATAAGACAAACTGCAGTGACTCTTTCATTCAATATTTGTACAAATAAAGTACTCCTTAAAAACCAGTGATTATGCCTGTAAGTGGGAGCAATGTGTCTGACAGACAACATGCAATAGCATTTCAGAGAGTTAGCTTCAACCATAATTTCTACATAACAGTACAGCAAATACTGTAAAAACTGTGAAAGCAGTCACCATAACGACTCTTTGCTGCAACTCTGCCCCATTCTCTGGGCCCCTCACTGTCAATGAGGAATGTGGTTTCTTACAGGCATACATTAAATATTCTGTCTGGGTTTAAACTGTTGTGCCCACAGAGTTTAATATGCAGGCTTGATGACACTAAAAATACTGATGATTTGGTTTGCAGATTACTAGTTGTTGTGGCTGCAAATCTACTGTCATGCAAATGCCTAGATGATCCTGTTTATGAAGGCAGCTACTTTCTCATTTTCTCTGGGGCTGTATTTCAAAGATGAGACATTCTTCCTAAAGTTTATAACGGGAAATGCTTAGCAGGAGTATAGAAAGCATATAAAATCTGATCCTAATGCTGTTCAGTGGGTTTTCAGAAGAGCTAAGTTATCTCCTATACAGGCTCTTAGGCAGACAGGTCAGATCAATGTGAAAAAAAACCTGTGCAAACACAGACCACCACCCCTTGACAAATCCACTTTTTTGTCCTTTGGGGGAAACATGACTTAGGACCATTTGGGGAAATATGTCTTACTAACATCTTACTATGTTCCCTGAAACAGTATTTGTAGCTCCAGTCATGATACAGGAAGGAGCAGGATAAATCACAGCCAGTGATCACACACACACACACTGAGGGAGCATGTATTCATGCATTTTCAAAAAAAATCATGAGAAGTTTTTAGTTACACAAGGCACTTCAAAAATCTTGTGATGTAGAAGCCAGTAACTGTGTGTCTAGTGCTGGAAAATCTGGCACTATTTATTCCAAGATTCATTTTTCTCTGGTTGCCAGCTACATGCAACTGAATCCTCTCTGCATTGCTCTACCTCCTGTGTTGTCTTCATGAGACCAGTGAGATCAAGAACAGGTCAGTCAAAATTGCCCAAATTGCTGTTTTTAGTTGATTGCCCTTGACATGGTCTTATGTCTTGTTCTTACTTAGGATCAAAAAATGATTCTCTGAGAGTCAATCAACCGTCCATATTACTGAACCACAAATTCATTTAGAACCTCTGCTTGAAAGATACTCATTGTAATGGAAACATAAAGAAATTATTAAGAGATGGAAAATAAAATAATAAAACTTCATACAAAATAGTATTAGGAATCCAAATATATACTGTTTACTTTAAGATACCATTATTTCTCCCCTAATGAATCTTCATTTAAATTGCCACTAAATTTGAACAACATGTAAGATTTTTTTGACATGGAGTGCAGTAGTATTTAAACTGGAGAAATGGCAAGCTCTCTGCTGTGCAGTGCAGCCCAGTGTTTTGTGGAACAGTGGCAGTACAGTCCACACTTTGCATGGTGATGCCATAGTAAAACATTCATACTCAGTGTTCCCCAGAAGAATAAAAGAAAACATACAATGAGCGGAAGAAAAATATAGGTGGAAAAGGATGTCTTTTTCCTCAAGTAGTGAAACTCAGCTGCAGAGTTTGGCTCTGCCCTTAACAACACCCACTCCATTCTTACTGGAATCACTAGGTGTTTGTCAGGCCAGAGTGAACTACTATTTTTTATTATGTGGTAAGAGTTCCTTTTCAACTATTTTTAAAACATGAAAATGCATAAGGGAGCCTGGAGTCAGCCCTGCCTCTCACAATTTAAGTGGTGGAGCTACTGCTATATTCATAATTCAGGAGAGTGATATAAAAAGCCAAGACTGAGAAAATTCAAACCAGTAACGTAACTAGTGTTTTATAAAATTCAAAAATGCTATCCTTGGGTTTCCTAAAGGAAGCTCTGGGTGCCCCTTGGCAAAATGAGGGAAGAGGGTTCAAAATTATATTTTTGTGCTACACACACATAAAATTAATTAATTTTATTTTATCTCACCACATCCAATCACTATAGAGAATGGAACAGTAGATTTTACCTTAATCAAAGTTGTTTAATAAAGTAGCCTTGAGCAGCATTTCTTCAAACACAAATCTCATGACATGTGGGCATATGCTTAGAAGAATTTTCTTTATTTACCACTAAGCGAGTTAGACAGAGAGTGGTTCAGTGATCATTTGCCATGGTTTCAATAAACTAAAGAATTTTCATGTAATTGTCTATACCATGCACCTCACTAGTTTGTATCTGATATTCTCACATCTGAATATGGAAAATAAAAGATGCTTTTGAATCACATGGTGGTAACTAGTCTAGTGGATAGACATATATTGCAGAACCTCTGTTTAGTGTCACTTACACCGAAGTAACTGTCTAATTTTGTAGTTGGACACATTGCACAGTGATCCTGACATGTGCACTGTGTTCACCAGGCAGTCCTCATTCATATGTGGCAGCTTTGTCACAGAGGTGGATGTCACCTCAGAAGGGCCGCCCTGCTGAGAGCACTACTGGGGATTAATGGCATACTGCTCACTTCCCTACCTGCATTTTAAAGACTCCAAGCAAAAACTGCCTGTCAGTCAGTGGAAACAAGGCTCTATTGGGCAGAAAAACCTTAGAAATGTAAAGCCTAATGATTACAGGTGGAACTGAAGGATGTGTACCTAAGACGTGTAAACCTCCTGGTGTTACAGCCTCTTTTGCTATGTGATACAAAAAAGTTATATATCACTAACCTTACTCATTGCTGTTGCACAGCATTTTGCAGTTTTCCTCTGCCCACCAAGTAAGAGGGTTTTACTTAGCTTATATATTTCCATTTACATATAGATTTTAGAAAGATGAGCCTTTGGTGTATTTCATACCGATAAAGAAATATATTCTATAATAAACTCTAATAAGTATAAATAGTATAGTTCGGCCAGTATGAAAACTCTTATTTAATCTCTAGCTTCTTCCACCATACCTACATTAGTTTTTGAATTGTTGATGGCATCATAGGAAGTTATTGACAAGCTGATAGTATTCTACAATGCCATGAATGTAATTTTCTTTCTCCATGTAGTGAGGATCTGTGCTCATAAATGTTCAAACATTACAACAAAAGAAACCAAACCTCTGTTTCAGTTCAGAGATACAGTGTAGACCTACAATACAAACATGCTGGTTTTGCTTTATCTTTTACTCTGAACTTTTACAGAAGAACAAGACAATATACTTGGTCAAAGCCAGGATGGAAGTGAGAAGGAAGAAGTAATATGCAGCAGGGAAATGTAAATCTTAATATATAAATCATGATCTAAAACCACCACAAGCAATTAGGATTGCTTATGTGGTCTCCTCATAGGCTTTCGTGATGTAGATGGTTCTTTCTTTTTACATCCAAAGCTTTTATTTTTCTCAGAACAAAGGCTTCCAACCACTAGCCTTCTTACACTTTCACTTAACAAAAACATAGTACAGCACAAAATATTTTGTATCATCCTCAATGATGTTGTGCAGGCAAACAGAATTACAAACCTAAGTGGTCAGAACAACTGTTAATGTCCAAGATATATAAAGGAAATTTTATAAATTAGGATTCAAATAAGAGTAGGTAAATTAACCCAAAACTGCATTAAGATAGTCCCATGAAAGTCTTTGAAAGTTAAATATAGGAAATATAGGAGACATTATGCATTGTATCACAAAGGACTGGCTTTTGAAAATAATCATGCATGAAATACAATACCCATTTCAGTGGATAAGGTGCTTAAATAAAACAAATGGCATCTGGTTACAGATAAACTATAATGATAGCTCAGAGATTTTTTTTTAAAAGATATATATGAAGATATCTTTGTTGTAGCTATGACTTCAGGCAACATAGAAGATGTTGCAAAAATAAAGGCGAGTCTGTCATAGACTGTCAAGTAAGGTAGCTAAAAGACACTGTAAAAAGATCTCGGAGAATTTGTGACACACAAAGATTACAGGACTTTAACCTTCTCTTGTACAGATAAAGGAAGTCCTTTCATTGTCTTACATTTCTCATAATTATTTAGATTAAAACATGCATGATGCAATAAGATACCTGAAAAGAGTGGACCCTCATGAGAATTCATATGGTAAATGGCCTTTGTGGTTGAAGCTCTGAACTACAGAAGGATTCACAACTCAGTCTTATCTGCTTTTCCCATGTAAAAATGTTGGCACAGCAGGTTTTGACACACCGACTGTGTAAATAAGTGATGGTTCCAAATAATCTAGTCTGCAATTCAGTTAGAGGTTGCTCCCTGATATGCTGGAATTATTATAAATCAAAGTACTACAGGAATACAGCATTTGACTTCTGACTTTGATTAACTGCAGCCACAAAAATCCTGTTTGCTCATCCATACAGCATTATCTGCTGTCCTCTCAGTGTGTCCTTTGATGCATTTTGATAATAATATACATTGATCACTTTGATGAAAACTGACAGAAAGCTCCTTTATGACTGAAGGGCTTAGTTTTCCATTATGAAAACTGGTGATGTTTATTTGCAAATACTCCTTCCATTGCCAGAAATTTGTGTCTATTGCAGCAATTGATTTGACTGGAAATATCACATCTTTCTCAGAGGGAATGTTTAATTCACTTACTCTAGATAGTCTTCAGTTCCTTGGTATTTGCATACTTAGTGTCATGATCATCTTTATCTTCAACCACTACATGAAAGGCTTTTATCTTTGAAATTCAGATTCTATGAGCACACATTACATGATAAAACAAATTACAAGACCAAATATCATAATAATTAGGATTTTACTTCAATTTTGACCTGTTTTGGTTTGTAAAAGACCCTACTGAGTTCCTTCCCATTATTCCCTGATTTATCCCTTGAATAAGAGAAGTATTAAGGTCCTGAAGATTCTATCATCTACTCACATGTCTGGCTCAGTAAAAACTAGTCAGATAAATCTACCAACCACAATATTTTTTTTAATGTTTTTTAAAAGTTTTTCTATGATGATTCAGTCCACATATGGATTTGAATTTTGAGTTGCCAACTGTCATGAATTCAAACTAGAAGGTCACCAGATCCTACCAGTTATATAACCAAGAAGTAAAAAATGTTTCATTTTTCACCTGTTTCTCTGATAGCGAGAATATTTTCTGCCTTGCTTTAAAGGAAAATACTATCTGTCTTGTTTCACTGCTTCCTGTATTTCTACCATTTTGTAACTGTTTAATCCATCAAGTAGAAACTGCTGCTCTTTGCAGAGTGAGCTGCAGTGCTGAGAAATTTAATATGGAACACGATAGCCTCCTAGTTATTAACATTATAATCTCTTTCAGTATTTTACTGGTTGCTTAAAAAGACATTTTTGTTACAACATAATAGTGCATTCATGGTCAAAATTGTATACAGGTAGGAGTTGTTCTCTTTCCTCAAATATTTGCAAGAAACATAAACAAAAAACATATGTTTCAAATATTTCACTTTGAGTACCTTTTTCCACTCCTATGTGTAGGTTGCAGTCATTTGAGTTCTCTGCTGTTTCAAAATCCTACCATTTACCCTCATGACTTATAACATATTCTTTATCTTTCTGTATTTTAAATTGTGGTTTGTGACCTAACCTGAAGATTTTTTTTCCCTCAACATTGACCCTCATATTTGCTGCGTCTGTGTAACTGTCACAAGAACAATTCCAGCTTTCAATGTCATTAGGTGTCTTTGTGCTATAATCCTTGCTGGTTTTTTGCATTGCCAATCTTTATAAAGTTGGCCAACTTGGGGGTAAGCAATCTGTGCCTTTTGTGACTGAGTGGGTGTTCCATCCATGGGGCATCTTCACTATTGTTTTGATATCCAAAACCCTCTCACTAAGAAAGAAAGATTTCTCTAATGCTCACATATCTTGCTGGCTCAACTTTCCAAAGTATGCTTTCTGCTGTCCTGGCATTTTCATTAATTGCTGGCACACGAGATGGGCCAAAACCCAAAGACTTTGAATCCAACTCCTCCTTCTTCCACACCTCCTCTTGTGGAAACTTTGGAAAGCTGAATCCAGACACATCCAGACTGCAAATTGGCCAAACACAAATCCCCACCTCCACCTTAGGGGTTTTCCGAATCCTGATCCAAAATGTACTTTCTAGTCTTATTTTTTGTCTCATTTCTTTGTAAGATCCTTAAAACTTGCATATTCTTTCCTTCATTATATTTTGGCAGTCTCACATGATTTGCCTTAGGTTCATTCATGATGGTCTATGCCTGCTTATAGAATCTCAGTTTTGATACGAGGAAAATGGAAATGTAATTGAATCCCATTTGCATTACAAAAAGCCATATAAATAATTACCTATGCTTTACTTTCATAGAAGGATAAACGGGACAAGAAAAAAGCCTTCTAAATTAGAGATCCAAACATGTTGAAAACTCTATGATTTTTTCTTTGCTTGATTTGGGTTTGGTTTTATCAGTAAAGAAATTTATAACTCATACAGCCTCAACTGACTTCCAGATACAAAAAATATAAGCTCTGCTTCTTTAGAATTCAAAAGCAGTATCATCTGCCCCAAGTATTGCGGTCTAATCTCTCTAAAATTACATGCTTGATAGTTTGAATAATGAGACATCTTATTAATTATATGTGACCTGGTTGTATCTTCTGTCAGTATCTGTTTTCTCATTAATTTTTGCAAACAGCGTGCCTAGAAACTTTCATGAAAAACAAAACTCACATATTGACTTGACATCTGAAGTCAGGCCTATGATTTAAAAACACAACAATGACTACAAAACTGTTCATGGATTTTCAAGAAGTATTGACATAGAACAAGTCTCCTACTTGCTTGAAGTTCATTGCAAGAACTGGATGTTCTGTAAGGCAATGGAAATGCTCTGCAATTAATGTCACTTTGCCATACATATTTAAATCAGATTTACTTTCAGGTGATTTCTTATGGAACTTAAGCACCATATAGCTAAGGCTGCTAGTTTGCAGCTTCAGAAATGTACATTTCTGTCCGCTGTTTGTGCCTTCATGTAAAATTATGAGTAAATTACTTAATCTTACTGTACTTACTGTGCCCTGTTTGCAAAACAGAAACTGATTATTTTCTGTGCTTTACAGGCTGCTTTAAGAGCAGGGCAAGTTAAGTTTTAGGCCAAACTGAGATACAGCACTGGCTGGGAGGCAAAAGGCATGGAAAGAGTGGAGATAAATAAGTCTTCTTGAAAAAGCTTCTGAAAACAGACTTCTAAAGGAGCATACAGCAGCACAACAATACAGGAGACTGTCTTGTGTGAAGAAATAAGCCTGAGAGAGAAATTATGTTGGAAGAATGATATATATATAAGTGGTTGTCTTTCTCACCTGGAATTCTCTGTCAAAACAGGAGGAGGAAGAAATTTTGCATCTCCTGTTGCAGAATTTCCCTTTTTTGTTGTTGTAATTTAGGTTCTCAAGCATGTCGGTTCAAGATATTTGGCTCATCCACTAAACTGCCACACCCTTACAATGAAAAAAATGTGAACACGATGTTAAATTGTTGTGAAAAACCCTGTAGGAATCTGTAACTGTTTAAGCATTTTGGCAAAATTTTGGTTTAAATTTTACTGCTTCTGAAAGTCTAGGGCTATTATTGAAATACAGCAGGTATCATCATTCATAAGGTAAATGGTGAAAAACTAGCAAGGAAAGGGGGAGTTCTCTTTAGCTCATTACTTCAATAACTACAATTAAATTTCAAGAAAGAAGCAGTCCCCATATAGGAATTTACTTCAACTCTTTCCATAATTCCTGTAGAGGAAGCAACTGTTCAGCTTCCACATTGAAAGCTCAAAATGTTTCCTGAGGAAGCATTTCATCAGTCTGATATCTGTTCAGCCAAACAAAATGGATTAAGCAATGCTACATGTCATCCCTCTTTTGAGACCTCACCTCACATTAGATGTGAGGGCTGAGCACAGAGACATCACAGCACGCTTGTTCCAAAGTGACATCACTCCAGTGCTCATGGCAACCAGTCTCTTGTAAAGGGCAAAGACCTGATGAGTCTGAAGGCTGAGCTATGTGTCTATTTCCCTGCTAGGTGTGAATAAGGAATTTCTTACTGCTCAAAGCTGTATTGTTCCTCCTATCATACTTTTGAGTGTTATCTCAGGTTGGAGATCTGGGTAAAGGTGTGTATGCATCAGCACCTTAATTTTTGAGGAAAGTGCTTTCATAATCTCACATTGTGTATATCTAAATGAGCTGTACCTAGGCACTCCAGAATATTACAATCCTTATAACTTTCATTCTAGTTCCTTTCACAGACTTGGAAGGCACACACACACACACACACACACACACACACACACACATATAAATGCAAATCCTGTCTATATCTCCTTAGAGAGTACTGGCTCCCTCCCACTTCTCACTTTCCATATTTCCTCAAGCTTCCAGATTCCCAGAAATCAATCCAGGCTTACAAGAGAAAAAAAAAATAAATAAATCTAAGAACAACTGCTAACTGAAAAAGTAGAAAAAAATAAAAAAATTCTGGTTGCTACAGACTGTATGGCAAAAAAGAGGTCCAGCTACCAGGAAGAGACAGGTGTCTTCTGAGTGACAATGGCAACATATTGATCACCAGGGAGATCACTCAAAACTGAGCTCACCAAAGCTGAATTCACTCTTTCCTGCTATAAAGTATATTGATGTTAACAGTTTTCTTCTGCCTGCACGTGTGTTTTTCAAATTAAGTATTGTTAAAGCTGAAAAGCTTAAAATACTGCTTCAGACACCTGCCTTGGCTTCTACTTGCATTTCATATAATCTGTAATAGGTAGAGTACAGCACCAATAACCAATTCTGTTTCTCTCAAACAGATGCAAACCGATTTAATTTAACACCTGTCAGAGGAGAAGGAACACTGCAATGAATAATCACTTCAGAAAGTGGAAGGAGCAATTTTCAGAACACAGAGTAGCATGTATTTGTGCACTGTCCCTTGAGATGAAGGGCATATATTTGTAAAGTCAGAATTTGGAGGTGGCATATTTGCATGTGTATACCCAGAAAGTGATGCTGAATGCAATCCTAGATTCACTAATCTCTAGTAGCAGTTTTTCAAAATGATTTTGAGCATCTCTGGACTTCATCTGTAACATTAACATTTCACTAAAACAACTTCTGTCTTACTGGGGAGACAACAGTGCTGAGCACATCAGATCCCATCCACATTTGCTAACTTTTCCCTTAACTTCTGCTGCAGATAACAGTCTTTTGTTGCTCTGAATTCTTGTATTCACTTGAGGTATATGACAGAGAAAATCTGGACGTGAAGAGTTTTTGCACTCTTCAGGCAATGTTACTTAGTTTAGAGCATATTTTCCTTGTGAAAATAATGCAGGCTTCATTTTTTTATATATATGCATCCAAAATAGTAATACCACACTCCATACTCCCAGACTAGTGTTCCATATATAGAATGAAATTTCAGCAAGAAAATAAATTAACTCCATACAAATGCATATATGCAGTATGATAAAGACCTGGACTTGAACAGCAGGATATGGTGATGTTCAGCTCTAGAGCACTTTCAGATACTCGATGCCTTAAAGTAATTTTTCAGTAAATCTACACTTCTTTCTAAGTTGCTTTTTTTGGGGGGGGGAGGGGGGAGTTGAGTTTGGTTTGGTTTGGTTTGGTTTGTTTGGGTTTTGTTGTTGTTGTTGTTGTTTGGGATTTGTTTTGTTTCGTTTATTTTGTTTTTCATGGGGGTTTTTTGTTCATTTGTGGTTTTTTTTTTCTTTTTTTCCTTTTTCTTCTGGGGATTTTTTTTCCAGTTAGGAACAATTCAAATGAGCCTTTAGGTAGATGCAATACTGCTCTGTGGAAATTGGCAGATATTGGGTATGACTGCTCATTAAAGCTATATGCAAGAATTTGAGTAGACCTTTCCCTTGGACTTGATTCATGTGAGTTTCCATTCCCTGAATTTCATTTTGATTTTTTAGGTTCAACTATGTGCAGAAAACTGAAAGCCAAACAGTTGGAAGAATGATATTTATGTGGTTTCATGAAAAGATTACATGGTTTGCATGAGTTCGTTGTGAAAACAAAATTCAAGCTGCATTTTAGACTCTGGTCTAAATTTTAAATTTGCAACAAAGTATCAGTCCTGGTGAATTTCATACATATTACAATGCTATTAGGACTATTGTGCTGCTGAGCTGGTGCTTAAACACATATCTTGAATAAACAAAGCTCTTTAAAGCTAAGTCACCTTTTCAATATGGTTGAACATTGCAGACCACATGATCTGGTGGCATTACTGTAAGGCATTCAGCTCTCTACAAGAAAGAAGTTGTAGTTCTGGAGCACATCCAAAAAAGAGCAAAGGAGACGATGAAGGGTGTGGAACACAAGTTCTGAGGAGTGACTGGGGAAGCTGGGATTGTTTAGCCTGGAGAAGAGCAGACTGAGGGGAGACCTTATCACTCTCTACAACTTTGAGTGAGTAGCCAGTTACTTCACCCAAGAAACAAGTGGTAGGAGAAGAACAACCTCAAGCTGAAACAGGAGATGTTTAGATTGGATACTGGGAAGTGAGGTGGTTGTCAGGCTGTCCAGGGAAGTGGTTGAGTCACCACCCCTGAAGGTATTTAAAAGATGTATAGATGTGGTACTTAGGGGCATGGTTATTGGTGGACTTGACAGTGTTAAAGTAACATTTGGTGATCTTAAAGTTTTTATCCCACCTTTAATGATTCTTTGATTCTGCTGTGTAATGAACTCCTGTCTCCCACCATCATTCTTCATGCAACATTCCCATCAGCTGCAATGGAATTCCATGATCAGAGCACTGGCAGAATTCATTGAATACAAATATAATTCAAAAAAGATTACTCCATGTTAGATGACAGATGGAGCGATAGGTCCATAGGACCATCCTTGGATGATAGTTCTTTTGAGCCTCCTGTAACGATAAGAAGAATATCCTATACTTCCTTTTTAAAAAATGACATTTTCCAAAGTTGAAGAGATACCCAAAATGAGGCATTCAGAAATGGGTTTATGTAATGTTATTGCAGTATCACCAGTTTAAAGTCAGACTAAGAGACAGAAAGGAAAAAACCCAACAAGCTACACAACAAAAAACCCTAAACTCAGGATTATGAAAACATCTTTGTCAGTTGGTTCATCCATTTTAAGTCATGTAATCATAAATGCAGCAGGTTTATTTTTTTTTTGTTGTTGGGTTTTTGTTGTTGCTACGTTTTTTGTTTTTGGGGGTGTTTTTTGGCTGTTTTTTTTTTTTTTCCTTAAAAATAAATCAGTCATGATTCATCTATTCAGAATTACAAATCTTGCTGTTTGCATTTAATTTTTCCTGGGAATTTCATTTACAGGAATTCCAGGAACTACTGTAAGTACTTCTCCAATGACATTAGTCTTATAGAAAGGGAAAAGAGTATGGTGGGAAACATACAACAGTATCTAGGAGATGTATCGACAAAATCATTTTGTGCAGCTCTTGGAGTGTGTGTTGACACTGTTGGTGAAGCAAAAGATTTGGGGGCTTTACTTTGGGGGGATAATGGTATTATTTGTAAAAGGTACACTAGATTTTTAAAGATTCATATGTTTAGTTTCCTGAATTTTTAAAGACAATAAAAGTCATAATTTCTCTACTGATGTCATCCTACGTTCACTTCATCACTCCTGATGGTGCAAAGTCCATCTCCCTCCTTTCCTCCATGAAGAAGTCACTGAAGTTGCTGTAGAGATAAATAAAGATGTACTAGAGGAATCTTAGAACCTGTTTCAGACCTTTTCTCATCTCTGCTATGTTAAGCCAGCTAGTGCATTTTCCATCATAGCCCCTTCCTATCTTTTCAGTCTTTGTGCCCCTGCTTCCTTGTCTGCCAAGTCCAAAGGTACCCAACCAAATGACTGCTAGGCAGTGAAGGCTGAAATCTGTTTCTCAATATGTTCCTAATTACTTTCATTTCTTATTTTTAGTTTCTTCTTCAGCCTTATTTCCTAAAGTCTATCTCCATCCATATATATTTATATATTTTCTATTTTGGCCTTCAGATGTCTTCAGCGTTTATGCTTCTGTTCCTGTTATACAAAGCCAGACTCTTCTATCCTCCTATCTGACTTCTCAACACCTGTGACCCTTTTTTTATTTTTCCACCCAGTTCCTTTTCTTTTGCAAAGTCTGTATCACTCTCCGTCTGTTCGTCCAGCTTTTCCTCCGGGCTGGCTTTAATTTCTACTGATGTGCAGTGCTCCTGAATGGTTTGTGGTCTACCCTTCCTCCTTTTTCCTTTCTGTCCCCAGACCTGGCCCTCAGCAGAGTTTCCTTTTCCTTTGCTAGCTTCTGAGTTCAGCCACTTTTAAGACTCATGGCTATCATACTATTCTCCTCCCCTAATACACAGGTACCTTACATTTCTCCATTGTCTGAGCTTGCTGACATACCAGAATCACAACTTTTCTGGGCTTTCTGTATACCCAGATGTGCCCTGCAGCACCAAAATGCTGTGACTGCAAGGCATCCAGCTCAGCCCCATGTGGGAGAATGCCTACTGCTTTTAGAAAGTTCTTGGATCCAGTTTGCAATTTTGCCTTCGGAAAATAAAATAAACAGACACTTAAAAAAAAAAAAAAAAAAAAAAAAAAAAAGGTGAAGAATTCAGGCAATGCAGGAACATAGGCAGGAGGCGAACTAAATGGACTCTGAACAGAACGAGAACAGTTATATGAAACTCCTGTCTATCAAACTAATACTGAAAAGGCAGAGTTTCCACCTTTTCTGAGGTGTGTCTTTGCCTTTCTGTGCAAAATTCTTCCCCCAGTAACCTCACTTTCCTTCCAGTGAAGAATAGGTTAGATTTTAAACTTCTGCAAAGAAAAATATGGTTGCAAAAACACTGTAACTCAGTCCTGTTAAAAACATTTCTGCTTTACAGTTTTAAAGCAGAGTCAGAGCCCTCTATTGCTGAGCAAACTGGTGTGAAAGAGAACACTTTTCTGTAAAGAATACAAGGCTTTAGCAAACTGTGCATTCTCCCCGGAGGATGTAAGCATTTTGCGATTGGTGCTTTTTATGACATACGTTATGTATTGACACAGATTAAGTTTCCCTCCTGTCTGGAACAATGCTCGCTCAGGAGAGCTACTGACCTAGCAATAGGCGTGAGCAGCTCATGGCAAACGGTGAAGCGGAGCTCCGGGAGCTGCAGGCAGAGCGCTCCGCTCAGCTCTGCCATTCTGCCTCTCTCCTCCTACTACTCCTCCTCTCCCGCTCTCTTTTTCCTTCCCCTGTCTTGAGCTGCTGCGCTTTCCACAGACCTCTTGGCTTTGTTGTGCTGCACGTCTGAATAGCGGGAGGGGGATTGGCTAAACGCCGGCTCAGGGAGCGCTTCCCCGCAGCTCACAGCCCACGCCAACCCACCCACCCACGCCCGGGTCAGGACATGTCAGCGGGGCTGATGGAGGCTGAGAAGCAGGGCTGAAGCAGGGTTGAGGGCTTGCACCAGCGCTGGATGTGACAGGAGGCACCGAGCGCTTCGCAGCTTGTGAGTGTCCCACCCCAGGTCCGGCACCGACCCGACAATGGAGTGCTGCCGCTGGACAACCGCTGGCACCTTGCTCCTAGCTTCCCTCATCCTGGTAAATGCCACTTCTTTGCTAAAATACGTACCGCCTGCTGCTGTTACTGTAATCTGCCTGCATATATATGCGGGTGGGTGTGCTTTTAATCTCTTAAAGTTGCAGCTGGAGAGCGTTTGTTTTGAACAAATCGTGTAAGTCTTATCCTCTCTACAGCACTGCAGACTTGGAGCCTTGATATTGTGGGTTGCTGCAGGTAGAACCAAAAGGTTGATGCTGGCGTCAGCTTTCTAAACTTGGAGAGCAGTGACCTGTGAATGGTGATTTAACTGCTCGGGATTTAGAGAGAAGCAGTTTCTCTCTCCTTAAATTAAACTTTATCGAGCTGTAATGTTCCTGGAATTTTCTTCCTTACAAAAAAAAAATAAATAAAAAAAAAGACAAAAAAAAAAAAAATTTTTCAGTTTTGCACATGCAGAGAAAACAGGTACAGCACGTACTGAACTTTTTCCTGAAACCAGCTTAAATGACCTCTCATTATTTCTGTACCTCACTAGAGAGTCAAGTTTATACCAACTTTTGAAAGATACATTCTGTGATACCTGATATACTTCAGGGCAGTAAACTTGATCATTGCTATACTATTTGCTTGCATGCTTCCCATGTTTATCTTGATAGGATGCTGAGAGATGTAACTGTGCTGTTTGATTGACATGATATGTTCCATTTTGACTCAATTTTATGAGTGGCATGTTGGCAACCAGAAAATCTGCAGAAAGGATATTTATATACATACACTTTTGATACCAGAGTCATCTTGGCATATGTATGTGGCCCTTT